>NC_089839.1:228122948-228425448 GCF_035609145.1 Eleutherodactylus coqui
AGTTAATTGTAACACAGGAGTGTCGCTGAAAACAAAAGAAGGCCCACATAGGGTATCCTACATCAGAAAAGCTATGCCATAAAATTTGCAAAGGACAAATTCTAGCAGGTGAACAGAACAGCTGAGCACGGGCCTTCTCCAAGGAACAGCTCCAGAGCTGCAGATGATTCTTCTGCTTTAGGCCGCCTGCAGACAGGCAGGTCGGATCCGGTGGCGAGGATTCTCGCCGCGGGACCCGACCCGAGCACCTGCAGGCACCAGCGTGTACTCACCCTTGCCCGCGGCTCCAGCTGTTTGATGTGCGAGCCCCAAACAGAAATAGAACATGCCACGTGAGATTTCGCGTGGCCAAATCGCGGCCGTCTGCATAGGATTGCGTTTGTTAACACAATCCTATGCAGGTTTCCAGCGGCGGAAATCCCTCGGGAATTTCCCCTCGTGTGCAGGCGCCCTTAGAAAATGTTCATTTTGGCAGGAGAAGGAAAGCAGCAGCAGTAGTTCCACCAGCAGCAGCAACAGCACTTTGAGGGCAGCGTGCGCTCTTCATGGAAACATGAGACCTGTATCTTTGTATTAGTATATTTTTTATTTGGGAGGAAGTAGGAAGAGGAAACCTGGCGAGAGCAACAGCACCTTGAGGCCATAAACTGAGAACTACAGTATTTTCCATGCCAAAGCATAGTTTGTCTGTCTGCTTTGCTGCTATATACGGTGACAGCTGCAGAAATATACCCTCTCCCAATGTACAGACCACGTTTCATGTAAGCATATGAATATGACGCAGCTTCTTTTCCTTCTCCCTTCAATAGAATGTCGTTTAAGTTCTCTGCTGGTATACAGGCTTTCACATCCAGTAGCAATATATGTGCTATAACTTAATTATTTTTTCATCGACATAGTTGTTTTTTGCAGGACGTCCTGTAGTTTCTATTATTACCATTTTAAAGTACATATGACTTTTTGATCACTTTTTATTACACTTTTTTCTTGGGGATGGGTTGAAAAATGCTGAATTCTGACATGTATTTTTTTGTTCTTCGTGGGGTACATAATGCGTTACTTTGATAGATCGGACTTTTATGGATGTAGCGATACCAAATATGTGGTGGTGTTTTGATTTTTTTTTATTCAAGTGTAGAGATGAGCGAGTATACTCGCTAAAGGCAATTGCTCGAGCGAGCATTGCCTTTAGCGAGTATCTCCCCCGCTCGAGACTGCAGGTTCGGGTGCCGGGGCGGGGGAGCGGTGAGTAGCGGCTGTCAGCAGGAGGGAGCGGGGGGGGGGGGAGAGAGGGGGAGAGAGAGATCTCCCCTCCGTTCCGCCCCGCTCTCCCCCGCAGCTCCGTGCCCGCTGCCGGCACCCGAACCTGCAGTCTTAAACGGGGAAGATACTCGCTAATCTATATTCAAGTGTTTTTATTATAAATATCACTAAAGGGTTTTATTTTTTTTAATATTTTCTAACACTTTTTAAACTGATTTTTACCCTTTTTTTAAAAATTAGTCCCCATTGGAGACATGAACTTACGATGGTTTGATCGCTCCTGCAGTATTATGTAATACCATAGTATTACACATTATACCACAATCTGACAGGCAAGGCTAGATAGGGATTCTGCAATATCAGCCCTGGGGACTTTAAGAAGTCCCCTGGCCTTCGATCTTTGATTGGGGCATTTAAATGCTGCTAACAGTTGTGATCAGCTGGAACGCTCTTTGCAGCTGTTACGGGTGGGTGTCAACTATAAGAGCCGATATATGGTGTCCTTGTCTGCGGGGGGGGGGAGGATGAAAGAGCCAGGAGTAGGAACTGAGTTCCCGCCCCTTCCCCGCCCCTCACCGCTATTTGCAATGGAAGGGATGGGACGGGGGCGTAGCTAAGTGGCCATCTCACCCCCTCCTATTGCAAATAGTGGCAAGGGGCAGAGAGGGGGCGGGAGCTTAGTTCCTGCTCCTGGCTCTTCCATCCCCCCCCCCCACTCACGCCGAGCCGATATACATTCGTCTAAATAAGCCCTTAAAGAGGGAAAACTGCAGCTGCATCCCCATCCTCTACATTTTACAGTTTCATATGAGATGGGTTTTTTTGATGATTGAGCAGGTTTGTGAACATTTATGGAGAGTCTATAAGTACTGGTGTATCTTGACGCCATCGGAAGCTAGGGGATTGACAGGGCTTCCATGGAGGAACGCCCCAGTCACACCCCTAGCTCCCAATTGGCGGAAGAGCGAAAGGTCCTGGAAGGTGCAGAAGCTGTGTCTCAGGTCTGTGAGGCGGCCTCCCTCTGTGTTCCTCAGCACAGTGCTGGCCCCTGTTACCCGGCTGTGTCTGACATGAGCCCGGCACTGTTTCCAGCCAGCTTTAGGGGGGTGCGTTCCGTGTGTGTTAGCTGCCTCTGGTCACCATCACCTGTCGGTATTTCACTGACCGGACTATCCCGCGGCGCACTGGGATCCCCTGTGCTGCAGTACTGTGCGCTGCTGCCACTGTTTCTCCACCCACCACTGTCGTCTCCCTGCTGCCGGCCGGCCTTTGAATGGGGGTTGTGGGTATGGCGGCCGCGATGTAAAAGTTATTTGGTGGGGCCAGGGGTGGGGGCCCCGTCTTCTGCGGAGCCGACATGAAACCTTCACACCGCTGTGGCCTCCCTGCTACCGACCATGCTGTGCCTTTCTACACCGAGGAGGGTGGCGGCTTCTGGGGCATCGGCATGGAATACCCTTTCAGCTGGGCCTGCGTTCCTGCACGGGGGCCGCTGTATGCTATGGTAAGAGATCCTTAGTGGGCTGCCACAGCTCTGCCACCTCTACAACCAATCACATACAGGGGGCGTCACCCCCTGTCAATCTTGCTGGTGGCGTCAAGATACACCAGTACCGAGTCTATAGGTAAGAAAAAGGGGAACAACAGACTGCTGATGTGATAAAATAGTTGAGTAGATAATTGTGCACCATAAGTAATATTACAGCTACATTTTCTTCATTTGTTTTTACACTTGCGCTAGTTTTTATGAATGCCCCCCTCCACTGTGTACTATTATGCCTAGTCCTTCACAGCAGCTGAAAAGTAGGTTAGCTGCATCGCACCTGTCTGAAATCATTAAGATACGGCCCACATTGTATTCTGGCTTCATGAATTAAACAAAGACTGGAAATATACGATGCCATATGTATTCACTACAGAGCGACATAAAACCGGCATCCTCAAGGTTATACCGCAAATAGAAAAAATGTGTTGCCTTCTCCTTTTTTATTTATTTTAACTTTCTATTCTAAGTTTTTCACATTTATTCTCACACTTTTTCTTTCTTTTTTTTAACCCCTTCATGACCAGCATCAGTAAATTTATGTCGGACATTCATGAAGGGTATACAGAGCAGGCTCGACTGTTTCTGACAGCCTTGATCATGTCCGTTAACTCTTTAGATGCCATGGTCAAAGCAGACCACGCATGTAAACAGTCCGTGGAATGCCAGAATTGCGGGGGGGTTTTTGCTATCCTAGCTCCCAAAAGATTTGAATGAAAAGTGATCAAGAAGACATATTTCCCAAAGTAGTACTAATAAAAACTACCGCTCACCTGCAAAGAATGAGCCTTCACACCGCCCAATTCGACAAAAAAGTAAAAAAGTTACAGGTCTCAGAATATGGCGATGGAAAAAAAATTAACGTTATAAAAAATAGAAAAACATTTTAAAAAACTATATGAATTTGGTATCACCATAATTGTACTGACCCAGAGAACAAAGTTCATATGTCATCTTTACTGCACTGTGGACCCTGTAAAAACTAAACCTCACCAAAAATATTGTAAGAACTTTTTTTTTCAATTTCTTTTAAAAATGTTTACGTTTTTCCATATATTATACGTTACATTAAATGGTACCATTAAAAAACACAAGCCTTCTTACGGCTATGTGAATGGAAAAATTAAAAACTTTTGGCTGTCAGAACATGGGGATGAAAAAACAATTTTTTTTTTTTAAATCTCTAGTCCTGAAGGGGTTAGCACTAGAGATGAGCGAACGTACTCGTCCGAGCTTGATACTCGTTCGAGTATTAGCATGTTCGAGATGCTCGTTACTTGTAACGAGTACCACGCGATGTTCGGGTTACTTTCACTTTCATCTCTGAGACGTTAGCGCGCTTTTCTGGCCAATTGAAAGACAGGGAAGGCATTACAACTTCCCCCTGCGACGTTCAAGCCCTATACCACCCCCCTGCAGTGAGTGGCTGGCGAGATCAGGTGTCACCCGAGTATAAAAATCGGCCCCTCCCGCGGCTCGCCACAGATGCGCTCTGACATAGTTGAGGGAAAGTGCTGCTGCTATAGGGAGAGTGTTAGGAGTATTTTAGGCTTCAAGAACCCCAACGGTCCTTCTTAGGGCCACATCTAACCGTGTGCAGTGCTGTGGAGGCTGCTTTGTGCAGTGTTGCACTTTTTTTGGTATATCGGCCGTGCAGAGCATTGCGCCCTGCAGTAATACTCCAGGGACAGAAGTGTGGAGGCAGGGACAGAAGACATATTCATTGAATATAGGCAGTGGGCCTTTTCTAAAAAATATTGGGCAAAAAATCTATTTGGCCTGCCTGTGACTGTGCTCAGTGTTCTGGGTCTGTCTGTGCTGGGTGTAGTAGTTCTACAAAATCATACGCAGCCAGCTAAGTGTTACAGCAGGCTTGCGCCAAATTATTTCCTGGCTCTGTCTGGGCTGTGAAATCACTGCTGTATTGCAGTCCACAGTGCAACACTCTGCAGTTCTGTGACATACTCCAGGGACAGAAGTGTGGAGGCAGGGACAGAAGACATATTCATTGAATATAGGCATTGGGCCTTTTTTAAAAAATATTGGGCAAAAAATCTATTTGGCCTGCCTGTGACTGTGCTCAGTGTTCTGGGTCTGTCTGTGCTGGGTGTAGTAGTTCTACAAAATCATACGCAGCCAGCTAAGTGTTACAGCAGGCTTGTGCCAAATTATTTCCTGGCGTTCCGTAAGCGAGGTCAGCCTCCAACCACAGGCCAATAAGCGGCACATTTAATTACAGCGTTCTGTTTCTGCATTACTGGTAATACAGCATGCTGAGGGGTAGGGGTAGGCCTAGAGGACATGGACGCGGCCGATGACGCGGAGGCCCAAGTCAGGGTGTGGGCACAGGCCGAGCTCCTGATCCAGGTGTATCGCAGCCGACTGCTGCGGGATTAGGAGGGAGGCACGTTTCTGGCGTCCCCACATTCATCGCACAATTAATGGGTCCACGCGGTAGACCTTTATTAGAAAATGAGCAGTGTGAGCAGGTCCTGTCGTGGATGGCAGAAAGTGCTTCCAGCAATCTATCGTCCACCCACAGTTCTGCGCCGTCCACTGCTGCAACTCAGAATCCTCTGGCTGCTGCTCCTCCTTCCTCCCAGCCTCCTCACTCGATTACAATGAGACATTCTGAGGAGCGGGCAGACTCCCAGGAACTGTTCTCGGGCCCCTGCTCAGATTGGGCACCAGTGGTTCCTCTCCCGAGGGAGGAGCGCACAGAGGATTCAGAGGAAGAGCAGCAGGACGATGAGGTGACTGACCCCACCTGGTTTGCTACGCCTACTGAGGACAGGTCTTCAGAGGGGAAGGCAAGGGCAGCAGCAGGGCAGGTTGCAAGAGGTAGTGCGATGTCCTGGGGTAGAGGCAGGGCCAGACCGAATAATCCACCAACTGTTTCCCAAAGCGCCCCCTCGCACCATGCCACCCTGCAGAGGCCGAGGTGCTCAAAGGTCTGGCAGTTTTTCACTGAGAGTGCAGACGACCGACGAACAGTGGTGTGCAAACTTTTTCGCGCCAAGATCAGCCGGGGAGCCACCACCACCAGCCTCACCACCACCAGCATGCGCAGACATATGATGGCCAAGCACCCCACAAGGTGGGACGAAGGCCATTCACCGCCTCCGGTTTGCACCGCTGCCTCTCCCCCTGTGCCCCAACCTGCCACTGAGATCCAACCCCGCTCTGAGGACACAGGCACTACCGTCTCCTGGCCTGCACCCACACCCTCACCTCCGCTGTCCTCGGCCCCATCCAGCAATGTCTGTCAGCGCAGCGTCCAGCCGTCGCTAGCGCAAGTGTTTGAGCGCAAGCGCAAGTACGCCGCCACGCACCCGCACGCTCAAGCGTTAAACGTGCACATAGCCAAATTTATCAGCCTGGAGATGCTGCCGTATAGGGTTGTGGAAACGAAGTCCTTCATAAGTATGATGGCGACGGCGGCCCCGCGCTACTCAGTTCCCAGTCGCCACTACTTTTCCCGATGTGCCGTCCCAGCCCTGCACGACCACGTCTCCCGCAACATTGTACGCGCCCTCACCAACGCGGTTACTGCCAAGGTCCACTTAACAACGGACACGTGGACAAGCACAGGCGGGCTGGGCCACTATATCTCCCTGACGGCACATTGGGTGAATTTAGTGGAGGCTGGGACAGAGTCAGAGCCTGGGACCGCTCACGTCCTACCCACCCCCAGAATTGCGGGCCCCAGCTCGGTGGTGGTATCTGCGGCGGTGTATGCTTCCTCCACTAAAGCACCCTCCTCCTCCTCCAACGCAACCTCTGTCTCGCAATCAAGATGTGTCAGCAGCAGCAGCAGCACGTCGCCAGCAGTCGGTGTCGCGCGGCGTGGCAGCACAGCGGTGGGCAAGCGGCAGCAGGCCGTGCTGAAACTACTCAGCTTAGGAGATAAGAGGCTCACGGCCCACGAACTGCTGCAGGGTCTGACAAAGCAGACCGACCGCTGGCTTGCGCCACTGAGCCTCCAACCGGGCATGGTCGTGTGTGACAACGGCCGTAACCTGGTGGTGGCTCTGCAGCTCGGCAGCCTCACGCATGTGCCATGCCTGGCCCACGTCTTTAATTTGGTGGTTCAGCGCTTTCTGAAAAGCTACCCACGCTTGTCAGACCTGCTCGGAAAGGTGCGCCGGCTCTGCGCACATTTCCGCAAGTCCCACACGGACGCTGCCACCCTGCGCACCCTGCAACATCGGTTTAATCTGCCAGTGCACCGACTGCTGTGCGACGTGCCCACACGGTGGAACTCTACGCTCCACATGTTGGCCAGGCTCTATGAGCAGCGTAGAGCTATAGTGGAATACCAACTCCAACATGGGCGGCGCAGTGGGAGTCAGCCTCCTCAATTCTTTTCAGAAGAGTGGGCCTGGTTGGCAGACATCTGCCAGGTCCTTGGAAAGTTTGAGGAGTCTACCCAGGTGGTGAGCGGCGATGCTGCAATCATTAGCGTCACCATTCCTCTGCTATGCCTCTTGAGAAGTTCCCTGCAAAGCATAAAGGCAGACGCTTTGCGCTCGGAAACAGAGCCAGGGGAAGACAGTATGTCGCTAGATAGTCAGAGCACCCTCCTGTCTATATCTCAGCGCGGTGAGGAGGAGGAGGAGGAGGAGGAAGATGAGGAGGAGGGGGAAGAGGAAGATGAGGAGGAGGGGGAAGAGACAGCTTGGCCCACTGCTGAGGGTACACATGCCGCTTGCCTGTCATCCTTTCAGCGTGTATGGCCTGAGGAGGAGGATCCTGAAAGTGATCTTCCTAGTGAGGACAGCCATGTGTTGCGTACAGGTACCCTGGCACACATGGCTGACTTCATGTTAGGATGCCTTTCTCGTGACCCTCGCGTTACACGCATTCTGGCCACTACGGATTACTGGGTGTACACACTGCTTGACCCACGGTATAAGGAGAACCTTTCCACTCTCATACCCGAAGAGGAAAGGGGTTCGAGAGTGTTGCTATACCACAGGACCCTGGCGGACAAACTGATGGTAAAATTCCCATACGACAGCGCTAGTGGCCGAAGGCGCAGTTCCGAGGGCCAGGTAGCAGGGGAGGCGCGGAGATCAGGCAGCATGTACAGCACAGGCAGGGCAACACTCTCTAAGGCCCTTGACAGCTTTATGGCTCCCCAGCAAGACTGTGTCACCGCTCCCCAGTCACGGCTGAGTCGGCGGGAGCACTGTAAAAGGATGGTGAGGGAGTACGTAGCCGATCGCACGACCGTCCTCCGTGACACCTCTGCCCCCTACAACTACTGGGTGTCGAAGCTGGACACGTGGCCTGAACTCGCGCTATATGCCCTGGAGGTGCTTGCTTGTCCTGCGGCTAGCGTCTTGTCAGAGAGGGTGTTTAGTGCGGCTGGGGGAATCATCACAGATAAGCGTACCCGCCTGTCAACCGACAGTGCCGACAGGCTAACACTCATCAAGATGAACAAAGCCTGGATTTCCCCAGACTTCTCTTCTCCACCAGCGGACAGCAGCGATACCTAAGCAATACGTAGGCTGCACCCGCGGATGGAAGCATCGTTCTCTATCCCCATCAAAAACGGGGACCTTTTTGCTTCATCAATCTGTGTATAATATTCCTCCTCCTCCTCCTGCTCCTCCTCCTGAAACCTCACATAATCACGCCGAACGGGCAATTTTTCTTAGGCCCACAAGGCTCAGTCATATAATTTTTCTAAACAATTTTTATACGTTTCAATGCTCATTAAAGCGTTGAAACTTTCACCTGAACCAATTTTTATTTTAACTGGGCTGCCTCCTGGCCTAGTTACCAAGTAAGCCACATTAACCAAAGCGATTAATGGGTTTCACCTGCCCTCTTGGTTGGGCATGGGCAATTTTTCTGAGGTACATTAGTACTGTTGGTACACCAATTTTTGGGGGCCCTCGCCTACAGTGTAATCAAATTAATTTTTAGCTCACCTGCATTACAGCTGACGTTACATCAGCTGTGTTGGGCACTGCAATGGGATGTATTTATGTACCGCCGGTGGGTTCCAGGGAGCCACCCATGCTGTGGGTCCACAGGGAGTTGTAACTGCATGTGTCCACTTCTAAAGAACCCCAGTCTGACTGGGGCATGCAGTGTGGGCCGAAGCCCACCTGCATTAAACATGACATTATTACCTCAGCTGTGATGGGCACTGCAATGGGATATATTTATGTACCGCCGGTGGCTTCCTGGCACCCACCCATGCTGTCGGTCCACAGGGACTTCACAATAGGGAGTTGTACCTGCCTGTGTCTATGAATTAAAAACCCTGGTCTGGTTGGGGCATGCAGTGTGGGCCGAAGCCCACCTGCATTTAATCTGACGTTAGCTCTGCTGTCCAGGGCACTGCAATGGGATACATTTATGTACAGCCAGTGGGTTCCAGGGAGCCACCCATGCTGTGGGTGCAAACGGAATTCCCATTGCGGAGTTGTACCTGCCTGTGACTATTTATAAAAAACAGCGGTCTGACTGGGGCATGCTGACACCTTCACAGAATGAATAGTGTGTGGCACATAGGTTCCCCATTGCTATGCCCTCCTGATGGAGGTGGCACAGGATTGGATTTCTCATTGCTTCTGTACAGCATTGTGGGCTATCGCCCCGCCCCTTTTAAAGAAGGTCGCTGCCTAGCCGTGCCAACCCTCTGCAGTGTGTGCCTGCGGTTCCTCCTCATGGCAGATGCACTTATAAATAGACATGAGGGTGGCGTGGCATGAGGGCAGCTGAAGGCTGCGCAGGGACACTTTGGTGTGTGCTGTGGACACTGGGCCGTGCGGGGGGGGGGGGTTGGGCAGCATGTAACCCAGGAGAAGTGGCAGCGGAGTGTCATGCAGGCAGTGATTGTGCTTTGTTGGAGGTAGTGTGGTGCTTAGCTAAGGTATGCATTGCTAATGAGGGCTTTTCAGAAGTAAAAGTTGTTGGGAGGGGGGGGCCCACTCTTGCCGCTATTGTGGCTTAATAGTGGGACCTGTGAACTTGAGATGCAGCCCAACATGTAGCCCTCGCCTGCCCTATCCGTTGCTGTGTCGTTCCCATCACTTTCTTGAATTGCCCAGATTTTCACAAACGAAAACCTTAGCGACCATCGGCGATATACAAAAATGCTCGGGTCGCCCATTGACTTCAATGGGGTTCGTTACTCGAAACGAACCCTCGAGCATCGCAATAATTTCGTCTCGAGTAACGAGCACCCGAGCATTTTGGTGCTCGCTCATCTCTAGTTAGCACATATTTGAATATACGTCTGTGTGTATATATATATATATATGTGTGTGTGTAAATAGCTAGATGTTTTTTTAAGAGCTCCCCCGCTGCGCTGTATCTTTCCACTCATACATAATAAACTGAACCTTAATAACTGATAAAAGGTAAGTCCCGTCCGTTGTAGATTAGATCCGAGATAGAATGTTCAGCAGAAATTCCCCGGGAATCGGCTTCAGGTAATTATATATTTTTCAGTGTGTTATGATTTATATGATTTCAGGCCTCCCTGTTACCTTTTATGCTGAGATTAAGCAAATTGACTGTAAACCACCTTATAATGTGACCTTATATTATATGGAATATTTTACAGCTAATAACAATAGAATGCGCTATTGTCCTCGCTGAGCGATGTCGTCTTATTGTGACAGTTCTGGAATTTTAGGTATAATTAAGGTGTAATTGGTAATGGGGGGGCTTGTCACTAATATTGTAGAGGTAATCGGATGCAGCTGAGGTTTTCTACTTCGCCATATTATATCATAGCAGTCATTTATCTATTTCTCTTCGAAAAGAGCCGCTCTTGGCGTAACGTCATTTAATAAATGAGGTTTATCTTAAGGATCTCTGTGGTTTCTTCTCATAAATATTGATCTGCATGGAGACATTCAGTCCATTCACAAATATAATCGTCTGTAGCTCTACTTAAAGGGAACTTAGCTATACAAAATAATGGCCTCACAACCTGCCAATCATGAGGCCAGACAAATTAAGGCCCGCCTTCTCTTGCTGTTGCTAAGTTAAGGTTGCAAGGTGGTGCATTAAGGGATCCCTCTTGACTTTGCTACATTGCTGATGAGGCTCACAGAAGGGAGCCACCTACTGGCACTTTAGGATGCTATTTAGTGGTTGCTATTACAGTCCACACAGAACCATTCTTAAAGGGGTATTCTGGGACATTTTTCTACTGATGATCAACAGATCATCCATCATGGTTGATTGGCCGCTCGGATCCTCTACAATCAGCTGATTTCCAGGGTCACTGTCACTGAGGTCAGTGCAGAAAGTGCTGACCATTGCTCAGCAGCCTGGATTGGTATGGCAGTGCAGCTTACTATGAATTCAGAGACAACGGCCCCGGGTAACAGCTAATTGGTGAGAATCCAAGTGGTGGGTCCCTGACGATGATCTAATGATAGCCTGTCTGTCATCAATAGAAAGTCAAAATATCATGTATTTTTGCGTAAAACCTCATTTTTACACTAGAAACTGGTATAAAGGTCTGTATGAATGCCCCCCACATAGTATTCAAACGGAACCCCAAATAAAACCCCTGACTGTAACTGGTCAGACAAAGACAAAAAGTCCAAACTTTTTTTTCCGTTATTTTAATTTTTGGAGGGCGGGATAAAGTTGTCGATTACTGGAGGAGTCTTGTGGTATTTAGTGCACAACTTTGTGTTCTGTAGGGTTGTATGGAGTACAGCAGAGATGACGCATCAGAACGTGGAACGTTTTTTTTATTTAAATGTGTGGTCTGTGTTTCTCCCTGCCGGCTGCTGTGCGCTGCCGCTGTGTTCTTCTCTGTGTAATTTCTTCACCTTTCTGCCACTTTTCACCCTTTTATCTCGCAGCCCGGTAAATGATGATTTCCCTTCATTATACACACTCTGCCGGAGTGAGGTGACTCAATAAATGTCACTCTCAGGATTGTCAGCGCCTGAATATTCTGCATAATAACAAGTACAAAACCAGGGGGAACGCGGCGTCTCCCCACAGAGTAAACACTCGGCACAACATTATTACCTCTTACCGATCATCCTGCGCTCACTCACTTAGTGACATGAATTAGTAATATGGACATCAGTCGACTGTCAAAACACCACTTCACAAACAAGACTCACATAGTCATCGCTGGCACAACGCTTATGTGCGCAGTCGCACTATGCTATAATCTGGGGATAGCGATCACATGGGGACGGCTATTAAAAAAAAAATAGATATTTGTGTTCAGGAACATCTCATCGTGTATAAGAGTAATTTTACATCTCCATTGAGAATGGTGCAGAACTTTCCCATTTTGCCAATAAACAGGATGATTTCAAAAAGTTTTGTCCGATGTTTGGGCAAAACTTTTCGTTTTTTGTATATGGTGCTAATAAAGGTTCAGTTACAACATTTCGCCATTGCTATACTGCCCAACTCTTTAACAATAAAAAGAGGGGCAATCCTAGACCTGGAGCATTTTGTTTACATTAGACCACAACCCTTTTACACTAAACTATGCCATTTCTCTCCTCACGCTAGTAGATTCTGTTAGTGACCCCCTCACTGTAATAGTGCCCATCATTGACCCCTTTACAGTAATTATGCCCTTCATTAATCTTCTCACAGAAATAGTGCCCTTCAGTGACCCCCTCACAGTAATAGTAACCCCCCCCCATAGAAATAGTGCCCCATTTATGCATTAGAATAAGAAAAAACAAATAAACCTTCTGTAGCCTATTCCTGCAGTCATATATTGGTCCACTCTTTCTGCCTCTTACCAACTTGCATGCAGGAACCTCCTACCATGAGGCGACCTGAAGGACCTCAGAGGGGCAGCAGCAGGTTGCCACCTGCACAGTAATTATTTTTCACTGCCATGTTAATAGTTGGTTAAAAAAAATTGCCAGCGCGGGCAGCAATCCGACAAGCATTGCACTCACTCAGTCTGTAGCTCCAGGCTGGGGTGACGGACGCTGTTTAAATCAGGCTGTAAACCATGATCTCTCCAACCCTCACCACTAATGGCCACTAATTGGGTTTCTATTACTACTTGGGCCACTAATGAGGGTACTTTTACTACTGTGGCCACTATAGTAGTCATTATTGCTACTAGGGCCAAACAGGACAAAAACTGAAAGCAAGAATGAGGTCTCACTGCCACACAATTAAAGAAAGACAGAATTACCTGTGGCCAAGCGGTTTTCTAGCCACAGACACCACATAGAACACATGAAAGTCATCATATTAAAAGGCAATTTCAAATCACAAAGCCATAGAAGAATTTGGGAGTGAAAATGTATAAGAAATTTGACACTTTCAACAGTGGCCTAAAGTTTTCAAAGGATTCATGCGTGACTGGGAAGTATGAGATATCTATACCAGAGATAACACTGATGGCCTGGTGACCCCCTAACACTAATTCAGAGACCATAAAACTTTCACATCCTTATCAGTGGACTACTATAAGGCTCACTATAACATCATGTATTTTTGTTAGCCATTAAAATGTATCATATCTACAAGATTACTTGGTTTCTCTTACTGAGGACAATTACATTTTGTCTTCTTTTAACGCTGACGATGCTACTGGGGTTCCACAGTAACATTTGGCCATGTGAGAAAAGGTCATGGAAATTTAAACAAATTCTGATCATGGCAGAATTCTGTGTATGTTATGCAACTTTTTCCATAAGGAGAAACATTGAAGTCATGAGACGTTAACAGTGACCGAAGACTCCTTGAAAGAGATAGCAATTCAAAGAGGGGCGGAGCTCTGACAACCTCATAGACACTCCCTTATGCTCACATATCTCCACTTTCAGTCTACAAAAAATGTTGAGCGGTTCTCCAAATCCTTCTTTTCTGGTACTGATCTCCAATAGTTTTCTTCTCCGCTCACATCCAAAGTTAACACTTTCTATTTCTGCTTGTTTCCAGTGACCAGAGAGCAGTGCATTGTGTGAGTCAGATGCAAGCACAACCGTATCTGACAGTGAAGTTTTGACAACCAAGAGCGACCAAGAGAGCAGCTTTGGATGTGAACAGAGAATAAGACTCCAAATCCATACAAATCCTTTTAAGTGGGTGCACTTCTGTTATTACGGGTTGGACAATGTTTGTTACGCAGGATATAAAAAACGAAAAAGCAAAGTGGCAGTAAAAATCTACACATAAAACCGTTTCCTGCGACAAACCTGGCTTTTTCTTGATGATTTTTTACAGGCCAATTATTTTCATTGTGCCTGATAAGAAGTGAGGAGAAGTTCATATAATCGACACGCCGCTGATGTGTGATTAGTTATCTAATTATGCAGCGCGTTTTCCATCATTAACTAAGAATTAATGTATTCCGCGCGCCGCCGCCAGACGTATTAACAAAAATCATATTTAAATAACATCCTGACTTCCAGGCGTATGACTGAAAGGGAGACAATGACCGATTCATACGCCGTTAGGTCACACTGACTGATGCCTAATACGAAAAGATAATTATTTATTCACAATTAACCGCTAAGGTGACGGCAGATCTTTCGTCGCCGAGCGTAATCTGCGCTAGATTCATCCCAGTATTGTATGTTTCTGGTTCACCTTGTGCTGGTTTGTTACCTTGTGGAGGTTTCGCCCAGCTTTCCCAGACTCCTCTTTGGCAGATACATTCAATGCTGCATTCTCAGCATCTGTATTGATAACTAGGTGGATGGCAGTCACCCAGCTTCCCCAGAACCCTGAATGGCAAAGTGGTCACTATATGAGTTTCTACAGGAGATTCTTACTGCTTTCTCACTCTGCTCAATGGAATTTATGCCAAATTTAAACCCATCCATGTGATCGCACCCTCAGCCTTTGCAGGCGGATCTGACTACGTTGTACTGATGCGGCAGGTGAGGAGTTACATCTCTGTACGGTCTCAGAGACGACTCTCACAGTAATTGGATCTCCAGCCGTGTTAATTGACCTGCTGAATTTATCTCTGACTTTGACCAAAGGTAACAGACGGGTCTGATAATGACTGTCCGATCCCGTTATTGTCTGTATGCGCAGGGAGCGCGGCTGCGAGGAGGCGACATTGATCTCAATTTTTTTTTTTGTTTAGATGGAGCAGAGATTGAAGTGAGTTCGGAGAAACAAATCCTCATTTTATATCAAATTGTCTCCGTGACCTGCAGGGAATTACTGTCACCTACACATACCTGCGTGTGTATATATATATATATATATATATATATATATATATATATATATATATATATATACACTTGCAGAAAAAAGTAAATCAACCCTTTGGAATTATCCAGATTTCTGCTTTATTAATAAAATGTGTTCTATAATGTACACATATGAAAAAACGGTTTGGTACGGTGTTATCTAGTAGTGTAAAGTGTGATTGTTCTCAGTGAGAGAGACCAAGTAATCCTGTAGATATGATACCTTTTAATGGCTAACAAAAATACATGATGTTATAGCAAGCTTTCGGGATATCGACCCTTTGTCAGGCTCGTTAAAGGAAAACAGTCTGGATAGCACACAATTATAACATACAGATGCAGAGGGGAGGGGGGACACCCCTCTTAATCAGGTGTGGGAACTCTCACTGAAAAAAATCTCAGGATGGGTGGGAAGGTGTCCTCAAACCACTGGTGAGGAACACAACCAGCTACTTGCAGGACACCACAGACCTACTGAGCAGACTGTCAACAATAGGTCCCCTCCCAGATGGCGCCATCCTGACCACCATGGATGTGGAGTCCTTATACTCTAACATCCCACACGAAAATGGACTTGAGGCCAATGGGGTCGCCTCTGAATCCATGTTACAACCCGCAAGGTTCATCCTCACACACAATTATTTCTTGTTTGGCAAAAAGATATTCATGCAACTCACCGGAACCGCCATGGGCAGGAAAATGGCACCACAATATGCCAACCTTTTCATGGCAAAACTGGAGAGTGACTTTCTGGCCTCCTGCCCCAACAAACCATTGGCCTACTTCCACTACATTGATGACATCATAATCATTTGGACCAACACTGAACAAGAACTAATAACATTTTATGAGAGATTCAATGCATTTCACCCCACCAAAACCTGACATTAAGCTACTCGTATACAGAAATCTGCTTACGCATGTTGGTATTCTAGGTAAGTGTTTTGGTGTTTGTCATTTGTTGTTGGATGTCTGCTTGCAAGTCTAGTTTTCGGTTCACTTGGTCGTGGTGCTTGGTGCACTGTCCAAGTCCTCCTGGCGTTAGCAGTACATCCATCAGTTAAATTACAGTTTGTTTCCCGCACACTGGGTTATTTATACTGTGGTTCGATCTTGTCTTCATCCTTTGCCCCTGTTAGGGTAAGGTAGCAGGCCCAGAGGTGTTCAGCAGGTTCGCACTTTTCAGAGCGGTCTATCTGCTTTCAGGTAGGGACCTTTCCCGATTGTAAGCAGGGTCAGTTTTCACATTTGTCCAGTGTTGATTAAGCCTTGCATCTCTTTTGAGGTTTGAGGTGTAGTGTGCATTGCGCCCAGGACAAACGTGACACATAGGAGCTGTTTACACAAAACGGTAGGAAATTTTTAATTTGTAAAGTTATTTTAATTTTGCATACAATAGAGTAATAGTAAAAGGTGATTGTAAAAGTGCACACGCCCTGTATCCCTGCACCCCATGAATAAATGCTGCCATGACTTTAACAGGGAATTTTGCTTGCTTTTGCTTTTTTCAAGCAAAGGACATCTGCTGACATCACACAATGCAGAGACTTGCTGAGGAGACATCTTCATAAGGAGTTCTCTCGCTTTCTGTATATAAAGCGTAATCATTGTACAGCAGAAACATCTGCAACTCTTAGAGACTGTATCATATTCTCATATTTTTCAATATCTCAGTTTGCTGTCAATGAATGAGAACACTGCACCTTGCATCAAGTGTATAATTAAAGGGAACCTGTCACCAACATATAGGTATATAAGATGGCCCCACAGTGTAAAGTAGCATGAGTGAATAGAGAGATTAGCCAAAAGCCTAAAATCTTACTTTTGTTGCAATGCGCCTGATATGCAAATGTGCTATCTCGAATCAAAGAGGCGGTGCCCTTGCAGCTTGGAGTCAAGACATCACTTGTAAAACCCAGCCTCTTCATCCACTAGCCACCACCCACTTTCCTTCCACCTCTCCTGGCTACTTTTCTGGCGCATGTGCCCTGCAGCAAGATGCAGACACCTCAACTTCATAAACGTACTGCGCATGAGCCAGAAGATGTGCCGGTAGGGGTGCGTGATTTTTAGTGCTGCAAGTGCTGATATCGGAAGGAGGGGGTGGCAGCTAGTAGATGAAAAGGCTGGATTTTAACCCATTAGGGACCAAGCACGGTAAATTTACCGATAGTAAAATTATGGTGGGGATTTAAGCCTCCTGACTCTGGAATCAATCAGAGGCAGGAGGGGATGTTAGTAACAATTGATAACCCAGAGAAGAAGGCAGAAGGGGTTTTTAACCTCCTCTGCCTTCTCCTTCCGAGCGCTATGTACTAGAAAGTGAAAATGTAACTTCCACTATGGAAATCGGGATAGGGGGTAGGGAGGGGGGAACTCATGTGACCGCCAGGATTCCCTGCTACAGCAGAGCAGCGGGGTCATACTAGACACTGCCCAGCTCTGCCAGTGATTAATGTCCCTACAGGAGTTGTTTTCCCCTGTAACTGGGGCTCCTATGGATGCCCCAGCTATAGTGGGAAAGTGTCAAATAAAAAAAACATGTGAATGTCCCCCAGCGGTCTTATATGACGTCATGGGGACATAGATAGTAAAAAACATAATTGCATACATAAGTAAAACAAAATTACAGAATAAAACAACAATATATACAAAAGAAAGAAAATAACCCAGTCAACCTCTTTGACAGGAGGCAGTGTATTTGTATATCTGGCACATTGCAACAAAAGTTAGATTTTTGGTTTGTGGCTCAACTCTCCATTCACCTAAAAAATTTGTTCTGCTGTTACTACTCTACTTTACACTGTGGGGCCATCTTACATATCTATATGTTGGTGACAGGCTCCCTTTACTATAAATACACTCATTATTAAAAAATAAATAAAACAATCTCGCCCCTAGAAGAAGTTGTCGTTTTGCTGCACACCTCGGCATGCAGTTACATCAAAGGCAGATATGTAAATGATTAGAGTTGTGGTGGGATTAGATGAACGGTCTTGCCACCTGAGGCCCTAAAAGTGGTCTCCCCCGTTTCCTATAAAAAGGCTTTCGGAGGCTCCTTGTGTGTAGTGGCCTCTTCTTTCGCTTGTGTAGCGCTTGTTGACCACTAGACGCCTCTACGACGCAGAGAAGAGATGTCACCAAGTTGCCAGGGTCTGAGAGGGGCGCATTATTGGGATGTGAGAAGCTGGAAGGTCTAATAGAAGAATTACTTGCCACCTGGGAGGTACTCACCCGACTGCTAGGAGGTTTTAGGACTAGTGGATGTATGAGGGCACACAAGGTGACCCGTCTCAGGACCCTCCAACAGACTACTAGTAGAGAGGATTATCTGATTGTCCAAACAGCATGACCAGCTCCAACTGTTTCTTTGTTCGCATTCCAGACACAGGTGGCACCATCGTTACAGGACCCTGTGTCTGTCGGAACCATTTCCAGGCGCTTTGCTGAAGGACGTTTGGTCTCAAGGTGCCCATTACTTGTAATGCTCTGCCACCAACATCACTTCCGTTTGCAGTGGTGTCATGAATGACAAATCTAGACTGCTACAGATTGGAACCATATTGTCTTCCGTGACAGTTCCATGTTTAGTTTGGGCACTGGCGACAGCTGTGTTCGTGTCTGGAGAGCTAGGGATGAGCACCTCAATCCTGCCCCCACTGCTGGTGTGATGGTCTGAGGGGCCATCGCATACAGCAGTCAGTTACTCAGAATTGTGATACTAAGGACTATACTAAGGCTCAGCGATATGTTCAGGACATCCTGAAGCCACATGTGTTCCTCTCATGGCTTCCAAGAGGCATTTTTCAGCAGGATATTGCTCGGCCGCACACACAAGGGTGTCACAGAAATACCTCCACAACATTGCCATACTTCCATGACCTACCTGGTAGCCAGATTTATCACCAATAGAACATGTATGGAACTATCTAAGACACCAACTTTGACAGCCTACGAGTTTGCATGATCCAAAGGCTCAGTTACAGCAAATGTGGAGCAGTATGCGATAGGATACCAGACAGAACCTGTATGCATCTATGCCCACCCATATCACATCTTGTATCCAAGATAGAAGTAGCCCAACAGGGTACTAGAACCCCTATGCCCACCCATATCACATCTTGTATCCAAGCTAGAGGAGGCCCAAAAGGGTACTAGAGCCCCCATGGCCACCCATATCACATCTTGTATCCAAGCTAAAGGTGGCCCAACATGGTACTAGAGCCTCCATGTCCACCCATATCACATCTTGTATCCAAGCTAGAGGTGGCCCAACAGGGTACTAGAGGTTCCAAGCTAGCCTGTATCACATCATGTATTCAAGCTAGAGGCAGCCCAACAAGGTACTAGAGTCTCTATGCCCCCTGTATCACATTTTGTATCCAAACTAGAGGCGGCCCAACAGGGTACTAGAGCCTCCATGCCTGCCATATCACATCTTATATCCAAGCAAGAGGCTGCCCAACAGGGTACTACAGCCTCCATGTCAGACCATATCACATCTTTGGCCACCTCTAGCATGGATACCACAGGGTAATAGAATCTCCATAGCCACCGGTATCGCATCTTGTATCCTAGCTAGTATAGGAGGTACAACAGAGTACTAGAGCCTCCATGCCTGCCCGTACCACATCTTGTATCCAAGCTAGAGGCAGTACAACAGGGTACTAGAGCCTCCATGCCAGACCATATCACATCTTGTATCCAAGCTAGAGGCTGTACAACAAGGTACTATAGTCTCCATGCTCACCCATATCACATCTTTTATCCAAACTAGAGGCTGTACAACAAGGTACTAGAGCCTCCATGCCCGCCCATATCACATCTTGTATCTAAGCTAGAGGCTTTACAACAAGGTACTATAGTCTCTATGCCCACCCATATCACATCTTTTATCCAAACTAGAGGCTGTACAACAAGGTACTAGAGCCTCCATGCCCGCCCGTATCACATCTTGTATCTAAGCTAGAGGCTTTACAACAAGGTACTAGAGCCTCCATGTCCACCCATATCACATCTTGTTTTCAAGCTAGAGGTGGCCCAACAGGGTACTAGAGGTTCCAAGCTAGCCTATATCACATCATGTATTCAAGCTAGAGGCAGCCCAACAAGGTACTAGAGCCTGTATGCCCACCTGTATCACATTTTGTATCCAAGCTAAAGGCAGCCCAACAGGGTACTAGAGCCTCCATGCCTGCTATATCACATCTTATATCCAAGCAAGAGGCTGCCCAACAGGGTACTAGAGCCTCCATGCCAGACCATATCACATCTTTGGTCACCTCTAGCATGGATACCACAGGGTAATAGAATCTCCATGGCCACTGGTATCGCATCTTGTATCCTAGCTAGTATAGGAGGTACAACAGAGTACTAGAGCCTCCATGCCTGCCCGTACCACATCTTGTATCCAAGCTAGAGGCAGTACAACAGGGTACTAGAGCCTCCATGCCAGACCATATCACATCTTGTATCCAAGTTAGAGGCTGTACAACAAGGTACTATAGTCTTCATGCTCACCCATATCACATCTTGTATCCAAACTAGAGGCTGTACAACAAGGTACTAGAGCCTCCATGCTTGCCCATATCACATCTTGTATCCAAGCTAGAGGCTTTACAACAAGGTAGCATAGTCTCTATGCCCACCCTATCACATCTTGTATCCAAGCTAGAGGCGGTACTACAGGGTACTTGAGCCTCCCTTCAAGGGGTCGGTTTTCTGCAATAAATGATTCTTTTGCTCTGATAATGTAATCTCATTCTAAGTGTGATTGTAAGGTTCATATAACTAAGTTTCATTCCATTCCCACAACTTTTTTTGGGTGCTTGATTTTTTTTTAAGTGATTCACTGAGGTTGAAGAATCATATATCTTTTTTAAACATTCACTGAATTGATTCTCTAAAACATAACTTTTAATAATACAAGTTAAAAAAAACTCTATTTCTGAGCTTAACACGTGTGAATAAACATATATAGCCTAAAACTAATCCCACCACCCTTGTGGATGTCTTTTTAATATGATAAGAAAATAGAATGTAGATTGATCGCTTTCTAGGTGCATAAGAGGCTTACATATAGTAATTTGAATCATCTATTCAATCAGTAGGGGTTTACATAAGAAATGCCCCTAGTTCAGATTCCTAGGTCAAGGATAGAAGGACTTGGAATAGTAGGGTAGGGTTAGAGGACAGGGTACTAGTCCTAACAGGAAAAAAAACACCCAACATCCACTAGCTAGTTGGAGCCCCTATGGTGCTGATACACCAATTTCATATGGAGAAAGTAACCCTCAATCCCTACTACAGGAAAAATAAGATCTGAATGGTGTGTAGCGGTGGATACCACTTTAGACACTTTATTGTAGTTTCAGACTGATAATAATTTATCTATAGATCATGGGGGAACTCTGATGGCCGAGAGCACACCAAGATCTTATGGTCATCTGTATTCATTTCTATAGCAGATCCTTGAATTTAGAATAGAAAAGTGAATACTGGAATGAGTCCAGGTTTGAACCAGAGAGCTCAGTACAGTTCTCACTTCGTTGTGTGTCTTATATAGGAGTTCAAATAGATACTATTATGGTTCTTTTAGGTTCAATGCATTTCTGTTGACTGCTCAACTTCATCAGGAACCAATTTATTGCAGAAAGACAGACACCCAATGGATGCAAAAATGGCTATATGCTGCATGCAAACAAATAGATAATAATAGGATAGAAAAAGAAGTCTTCCAAATGTGTCACTGCAGAAAAACACCAGATGTATATTATGGTGGCTGTACACTGCATACAGACAAATAGGTAATAATAGAATAGAAAATGAAGTATTCTTAATGTCTGAGTCTCCTAGTGTTAGAACAGAGTAGGTCCACAGGCCGGATCCTATTCCAAACAGGGACTATCTAAAAGGTAGTAGTAATCCTAAAGATAGATCAATCTCTACAGCTAAACACCTTAGTGGTCTTGGTATAATGACCAAGAAAAACAACTAGGGCTCCTCTGGTTAAACAATACCAGATCCAGAGATTCATCAGCCTAGAAGCATACAAAATGAAAATAAATGAAACGAGTTTAAAAAAAGGAGCTTATCAGAGTCTCCAGCCTTGATAGTAGACTGGACACCACTGATAAATCAAGTGACCAGGTTGCTCTTATATAGTCCACATTGGTACCACCCTCACAAGGGGCTTGTCCAAGATTACCAATCAACACCTTACCTGTATAAAAAAAAGTCCCTCTGTCCCCATAATGGATGTTACCAAGAGTAAGACGGCCACCGCGATCATTGCTTTGGCACAGATCTCCTAAAGCAAGCAGTCAGCGTCTTACTCACAGATCTCACTCCCATAGTAAATGCTTTTCGATCCTTAAATGTACCAATCTAGAGTATAAGATTACGGGTAGGACCTTCTGCATAGTGTAGTAGAAGGTGTGTGGTCTACATTGACCCACTGCATTAGGGGCGCAGATAGATCTGTTTGCTTCCAGCAGGAACACCAAGTGTCAGCTTTTCTTTTCTCAGGGGGCAGAAAATCAAGCAGTAGGCACGGACACCCTCTAACATACCTGGGACTGGGATCTAGCCTATGCATTCCCCCCCCCCCCCCCCCCCCTGCCCCTGATACCGTTCATACTGAGGAAAATACAGGTGTCAAAAGCCTCAGTAATACTAGTGGCTTCCTAATGGCCCAAGAGGCCTCTCCCAAGATCCCTCTCTGCCGGAGATCACATTCACCTGCCATCAAGACCGGACCTCCTTCACCAGGGCCCTCTGCGTTACCCGGATGTCCAGACGTTCAGGTTAACCGCCTGGATGTTGAACGGTTAAAGTTTTTGGGGCAGGGTCAGTCCAGCAAAGTGATATCAACCATATGTGAGAGCCTCAAGCCCTCGACTAAGAAGATCTATTCGAAGATTTGGGGGAAATTTTCAGAATGGTTAGGTCAGAATATCCAGGAGCTGGAACATCCAGACATCCCTAAAATTCTGGACTTCCTCCAGGAAGGCCTGGATAAGGGGCTAAGCCCGAACACCCTAAAGTCCAGGTTTAAGAGCGTTCTTTGATTGCTCGCTTGCAGATCATAGATGGGTTAGAAGGTTTCTTAGGGGCGCGAGTAGGCTTCTCCCCTTCATTAGGTACACCTCTCCTCCCTGGGATCTGTCCATAGTTCTCCAGGCATTCTGTGGCCCACCATTTGAATCCCTAGCGGACTTGCACATTGCCGTCCTGATGTATAAAGTGTTCCTCCTTGTGGCTACTGTGTCAGCTAGACCAGTGGGTGAGATCCAGGCCCTATCTTATAGACCCCGCTATATGACGGTCCACCCAGATAGGATCCTGTTTATTTTGGATCCCTTTTTCCAGACCAAAGTCCTGTCGGATTTTCATAGGAAGCATTTGATTACTATTCCCTCCTTTTGTCAGGATTATAGGAACGAGAAAGAACAGAAACTCCATAGTTTAGATGTCAGGAGGGCTGTGCTAGCTTATTTACAGGCAACAAAATCCTTCAGAAAATCTGGCAGACCTTTTATTCAAATTCAGGGGCCGGCCAAATGAAAGGCCACTTCTAAGGACTCGATTGCTCGATGGGTCAGGCAAGCCATCCAAGAGGCTTACAAGTCCAAGGCATTCCCCCTCCTAAAGGACTGAAGGCCGACTCCACTCAGGCCGTAGCATGTTCTTGGGCTGAGAAGGCCCACGCTTCTATTGATCAGATTTGCAGGGCTGCCACACACTTGTAAAGCATTACAGACTTGCCCTAGAGCCGTGATGGCGAACCTATGACACGCGTGGCCATAGTCGCTGACACGCAGCTGCTGTCGGCCATTCACCCCGTTGGTGAATACCAGCAGGGGCCGCCGTGGCTCCCCTGCTGGTATTCACTAACCAGCGCTGATCCCGGCGCACACTGTGATGTCAGTGTGCAGCCAGGATCCTCCTCCCCCATCCCCCAACGTCTCCCACCTGTTGGTTCCGCTGGAGCGTCCGGGGGAGAAGGCGTCCTGCAACACACTGACGTCACAGTGTGCGCCGGAGATCATCGCTGCTGCAGGGCGCAGAGGCCAGCGGAGCTTTCAGGAAGTGGATGCGGTGAAAACGCGGGTCTCGGGGGCCACTGCCGCTGCTGGGAGGGTCCGCTGTGGGGGGCCACTGTCGCTGCTGGGGAGGTCTACTGTCGCTGCTGGGGGGGCTGCTGCTGGGGGGTCCGCTGTGGGGGCCACTGTCGCTGCTGAGAGGGTCCGCTGTCGGGGTCCACTGTGGGGGCCACTGTCACTGCTGGGGGGGTCCACTGTCGCTGCTGGGGGGTCTGCTATCGCTGCTGGGGGGTCCACTGTCGCTGCTGGGGGGCCGCTGCTGGGGGGTCCACTGACGCTGCTGGTGGGGCCGCTATCGGGGTCCACTGTGGGGGCCACTGTCGCTGCTGGGGGGTCCGCTGTCGGGATCCGCTGTGGGGGCCACTGTCGCTGCTGGGGGGTCCGCTGCTGGGGGGTCCGCTGTCGCTGCTGGGGGGTCCGCTGTGGGGGCCACTGTCGCTGCTGGGAGGGTCCACTGTCGGGGTCCGCTGTCGGGGGCCACTGTCGCTGCTGGGGGGGGTCCGCTGTCGCTGCTGGGGGGTCTGCTGTCGCTGCTGGGGGGCCGCTGCTGGGGGGTCTGCTGTCGCTGCTGGGGGGCCGCTGCTGGGGGGGTCCACTGTCGCTGTGGGGGCCACTGTCGCTGCTCGGGGGTCCGCTGTGGGGGCCACTGTCGCTGCTGGGGGGTGCGCTGTGGGGGCCACTGTTGCTGCTGGGGGGTGCGCTGTGGGGGCCACTGTTGCTGCTGGGGGGGTCCGCTGTGGGGGGCCACTGTCGCTGCTGGCGGGCCGCTGCTGGGGGACACTGTCAACGCTGGGGGCTGCTGTGGCAGGCCACTGTCGCTGCTGGGGGGTCCGCTGTCGCTGCTGGGGGGTCCGCTGCTGGGGAGTACTGTCACTGCTGGGGGTCATCATTACTAAGATGAGTGAGGGGGAGGCTGGGAGAGGCGAGGGTGTTTTAGGTTTACTAAATACAGTTATATATTACAATTATCCTTTTTTGTTATTTAAACTATAAATATCGCGAATTTATGGATTTTTTTCTCGAAGTGACACACCACCCGAGTTATGCTCGGTTTTTTGGCGAATTTTGGCACACCGAGCTCAAAAGGTTGCCAATCACTGCCCTAGAGGCTAGTCAAGATACAACCTTTGATAGGAAGGTGTAGCAGCCCGTAATCCCTCCCTAAAGCGCACCTTATAATTTGGTATTCCTCCATCATATGCTGTGGAAAAACAGGAATTTATCCTACCGTTAATTCCCTTTCTTGAGGTCATTATGACAGCATACAGGCTCCCCACCCCCACCCCCTGCCTGTATTTCTTATTTCTTGTCACATGAGGTAATGTGTGCATATATAATTTTTTTCTGTGAAGGTGTGTGGGTTAAGAAACTATTCACTGTGGTAATTTGGAACACACTGGTGTTTGGTGTAGGGGAAGTTCTTTTATGCTCTGCCTCTTCCTGTCCCCACAGGTCAGCAAAGGACAACCTCCATCGTATGCCGTCATGATGACTTCAAGAAACGGAATTACCGGTAGGATAAATTCCTGTTTTTTAACTTATATTATTAAAAGTTATGTTTTAGAGAATCAATTCAGTGAAAGTTTTTTTTAAAGTGAGTGTACATCTAATAGCTGAGTATATGTTACTATTGTACCCAGTCTACACAATCCTCCATGTATTGTAATCAGTAGGACAGGTGAGAGGTTTGTGCAGCTGATGGGTTTGTAATGACTGGATACAACTGTAAGAAACCCTAAGCTGTACATCTCTGGATATAAGCAAGAATGTCTTCATGTTGGAGAAACAGGACAAAAACTTGCGAGGATGAGGTCACCCCTACACACAATTAAAGAAAGAAAGACCGAATTACCTGCGGCTGAGCATTTTTCTAGCCATGGACACAACATAGAACGTATGAAGGTTACTATATTAAAAGCCAACTTCAAATCTCAGTGTCCTAGAAGAATTTGGGAGCATAAATTTATAACCATCTTTGATACACTCAGCACAGGCATCAACATCACAGGAGCCTTCATGCATCACTGGAGAATATGAGAAATCTATAGCAGAGATAACACGCTGGCCTGGTCACCCCCTAACACCAATCTTAGAGACCACAAAACTTTCACATCCTTCACAGTGGACTAATTAAGTATTTACTCCTGTGCTCATCCTGTTGTGGTATTATTTTAAGTGCAAATTAATCACACCATGTCTGTGCCGTTTTATATGTATGTGTGTGTGTTTGAGATATATATAATATGCTTCTTCCGATCTATTCCATTTAGTCTGATGAAGAACCCCGAGTACATCTGAAAGTTTGATATAACATCATGTCTTTTTGTTAGCCAATAAAAGGTCTCGTGTCTACAAGATTACCTTGTTTCTCTTACTGAGAACAATCACATTTTGATCTACTGGCTAACACCGTACGAAACTTTTTCTGAGTTTGAACACAGTGACATTTTTGCTTTGCCAAATTTGTTGCCTCTCAATGTGTCCTAAATGTGGCGCACTAGTCTGCACCACAAACTGAAAACTATCAGTCACAATAAAGCAATAAAAATAGCACCCAGATTTATGACTAAAGCGTTACTAAGATGGAGATTTTTTGTAAATATCCAAGTAATTCTTTTTTTTTTATTCTGCATTCGTTGTGTTTCGCCTTTTAATTATTTTGCTGGGGCCCAAAAAAAATGAAACCCATCTGCTCTTTAATCCTATGCGACTTATTAAAAAAGAATTAGATAACCTGGCGAGTGGCGGAGGGACGGCGAGAAAACAGAAAAACGCTCTCTACAAGAAATGATTTCCATTTATTCTTGGAGTCCCAGAAGACATGAGGAGCAGAGATCCAGACGAGAGGTAATTACTGGAGGGCTGGGGAAGACAATTTCTCTCATTCCTCTGCAGATGATAGAGAGAATCGGCGTCCTGTCACCACAGCGCGGCCACTGAAATATTTAGATCTTCCTGATTTATCGCCATCTCTTCTATATAAACTATCTGTCCCCGATACTCGCTGTCGAGTCCTTCCTCTACAAGACACCTCATCCCCAAGAGACACCGAAGAAATTGGAATCACTCCACAGGATCCAAGAATGTAACTGCGGACTGCAGGGATGTGTAACACGAGAGAGAATAAATGAAATGGCAGTATTGTAGTAGTTATATTCTTGTACATAGGGGGCAGTATTATAGTAGTTATATTCTTGTACACAGAGGGGCAGTATTATAGTAGTTATATTCTTGTACATAGGAGGCAGTAGTATAGTAGTTATATTCTTGTACACAGAGGGGCAGTATTATATTAGTTATATTCTTGTACATAGGAGGCAGTATTCTAGTAGTTCTATTCTTGTACATAGGGGCAGTATTATAGTAGTTCTATTATTGTACATAGGGGGCAGTATTATAGTAGTTATATTCTTGTACATAGGGGGCAGTATTATAGTAGTTATATTCCTGCACATAGGAGGCAGTATTATGGTAGTTATATTCTTGTACATAGAAGCAGTATTATATTTGTTATATTTTTGTACATAGGAGGCAGTATTATAGTAGTTATATTCTTGTACATAAGGGAACAGTATTATAGTAGTTATATTCTTGTACAGAGGAGGCAGTATTATAGTAGTTATATTCTTGTACATAGGAGGCAGTATTATAGTAGTTATATTCTTGTACATAAGGGAACAGTATTATAGTAGTTATATTCTTGTACAGAGGAGGCAGTATTATAGTAGTTATATTCTTGTACATAAGAGGTCGTATTACAGTCATTATATTCTTGCACATAGGGAGCAGTATTATAGCAGTTATATTCCTGTACATAGGGAGCAGTATTATAGTAATTGTATTCTTGTACATAGGGGGCAGTATTATACTAGTTATATTCTTGTATATAGGAGGCAGTATTATACTAGTTATATTCTTGTATATAGGAGGCAGTATTATAGTAGTTATATTCTTGTACATAGGGGCAGTATTATAGTAGTTATATTCTTGTACATAAGAGGTAGTATTATAGTAGTTATATTCTTGTACATAGGAGGCAGTATTATAGCAGTTATATTCTTGTACATAGGAGCAGTATTATAGTAGTTATACTCTTATACATAGGGGTCAGTATTATAGCAGTTATATTCTTGTACATAGGGGGCAGTATTATATTAGTTATATTCTTGTACATAGGGGCAGTATTTTAGTAGTTATATTCTTGTACACAGGAGCAGTATTATAATGGTCATATTCCTGTACATAGGGAGTGTATTATAATAGTTATATTCCTGTACATAAGGGGCATTATTTTAGTAGTTATATTCTTGTACGTAGGAGCGGTATTATAGTAGTTATATTATTATACATAGGGGGCAGTATTATAGTAGATCTTGTACATGATAGGCGGTTTTATAGTAGTTATATTCTTGTATATAGGGATCAGTAGTATAGTAGTTATATTCCTGTACATAAGAGGCATTATTTTCGTAGATATATATTGTACATACAGGGCAGTATTATAGTAGTTATATGCTTGTACAAAGGATGCAGTATTATAGCAGTTATAGTCCTGTACATAGGGAGCAGTATTATAGTAGTTATATTCTTGTACATAGGGTGCAGTATTATAGCAGTTATATTCTTGTATATAGGGAGCAGTATTATAGCAGTTATATTCTTGTACATAGGGGGCAGTATTGTAGTAGTTATATTCTTGTACATAGGGGTCAGTATTATAGTTTTTTAGCAGTCCCCTACCCTGACTGCTCAATCAGTTTGCACATGAACATTTTTGCTCCTCCATATTGCAATCTGACTAGCTGCATGCTACCAGGTTAAACAGCAATCGAGCCTCTACCGTATTATATATCCTGTATCTGGCTTCTTTTTCTGTGAGTTATTCTTGTACATAGAGGGCACTATTATAGTGGTTCTATTCTTGTACATAGAGGGCAGTATTATAGTGGTTATATTCTTGTACATAGAGGGCACTATTATAGTGGTTATATTCCTGTACATAGAGGGCAGTATTATAGTAGTGTAGCTATATTATTGAGCATAGGGGGCAGTATTATAATAGTGTAGATATATTTTTGAACATAAGGGTATGCTTAACGCAACATTCATATTTAAAAAATATTGCTTCAGCATAAAGCTATTGTGGTGAGATCTGTACATTGTAGTGTTGGGATGTTTTCTGTAGCAGTCTTGTGAATTATGTTAAGGAGCGGAGTTGCCCTTTAATTTGGCCTTTTTTGTTTGCAATCTTGTACAGTGGCAATCTCATTAGACAGCATAGTAAAAGCGTTAATACTTTCTGATCCGTCTTCCTGTAGGAAATCATTATAATGGAATTTCTGCTGGAAGTATTTGTGTTTTTGATGGGAATGATTACTTTGGCCTTGCGGAGATGTGAACTTTATGGACATCCTCGTGTTACCATCCCTTTACATTTAATGAGCTGGCCTCAGATCTCTTGGAAGAAACAAACGTCTCCCACATCAGAGTCTCGTTTTGTTCTGTCATACTTGATAGGAAATAAATGTCTCGCCTTCCCTTTAAGTGACAGGTTAACATGGTCGGGTCATAAAGCCAATCTCCAATTATGTGACAAGATGTCATTGAAAACTGGCAGACATGGCGTGGCGCTCTTCACAGTGGCCTTGTGTGACGGATACACGCATGTCACATCGCGGCAGTAATAAACTGCAATAATACTTCATCCTCGGCCGTGTTACCACAGCGCAATTGCCACTCCCCAGGCTGATAATCCTACAGTATATTGTAACAATACATGAGCCGCAAATTGATTTGTGACTGACTCTAACAGAAATGAAATAGTCATCTGCAGAGCTTGCACTCTATTGCAAGGGCAAATAAAGATTTGGTTAGTGACGCCAGATATGGCCATGTGACCGCTACTCCCATAAATACATTCGATCAGTTAAAGGCAATTCTTCTCCCAAGACGTACAATTGTCCATATGGTAATAAGTCAGACATTCTCGCACTCGCCAAAGTCTTCTACGGAGACGTTTTCCTATATTGCGGCCATTTTAGTTGAAATGGCAACAGGACGTGCAGCCATATTGCTTGTCAGTAGACCTTGTAAGGAAATGTCTCTAAGGTGACATCCAACACGGCTGCATTTCCTGCTGTCACTTGGGGCACGTATGATGTTCATAGTTCAGGTCGGAGACCCGCAGTATGCTGGAACACATTTAGATGTCCGTATGTGATGCAGATACTGTAAAAGTCAGTGTGGACGGGCCCTTAACGGGTTTCTTTGGGCTGCTTCCTACCAAGAACAGCTCCACACCTGTTCACTGGTTGGGTGTGAAATTACAGTTCAGTGGATCTGAATTGTGATACCAGACACAACCTCATAGACAGGTGTGACGCTCTTTCGTGGAAGAAAATCGCCATGTTTTTCGAATCCTGGATAATCCTTTTACATAAGAAAATGGCCGTAACAAAACCCTCAAGTGCTCATATCTCTCAGGCTGTGTTTATACAGGCAATTTTCTCATCTGAGTTTTGTACATTGCAAGACGTACAAATAGAAGCCATTATTTTAAATCGCACTACTTACATATGTGACTTTTTTTTCTCTCGCAAATAGAAAAATTGTGGCATTCCCTATTTTCTGGCGGTATTGAAAAAAATTTTCTATGAACAAGTAAAAAAAAAAAATCACATCACACTTCAATATACATGCAAATTTTGGGGTATGTTATGTAATTTTTAAACAACGTGCAATTTTTATACGCATAAAAATCACATGTAATGTTACGCATTTTTCTTGCAAAATGCATCACACTTGCAGGGAAAGATCGCAGGTTTAAGAGTGCGATATCGATCCGTGTTTTTATTCCAATATCGCACTTAGATAAGTAAATGAGACAATGACCAAACTTGCCCTATAAGTACCGATTTACATATTGCAACATTCCTTAAAACTAAAACATAAAAGGTTGGGGTTTATTCTAATTTGTCTTAAATGAGCGTTTCCAGACAAAATGGGTGGCTTACAATATCCCACGATTTAGGACTCATTCACATGGGCATATGCTGTTTTGGTCTGGGAAACATATAGCGTTTTCATGGCTTGAAACTCTGCGTATTCCTTGCCTATTGTGCTTTTTTTTGTATGTGTATTCATTATTTTTTGCACGCAAATCAATGGGATTTTACTGCTTAACCCCTTAGTGACGAAGCCTGTTTGCGCCTTAGTTATGCAGGCAAATTTTGGAAATCTGACGTGTCACTTTAATTTGGAATAACTCCATAAAGGTTTTGCATATCCAGGTGATTCTGACAATATTTTTTTTGCCACATATTGTACTTCATTTTGGTGGTAAAAATAGACCAATAGAATTTATGTAGATTTATTAAAAGTAACAAAATTGGGAAAATTTTGAAAAAAGTATCATTTTTTCACAATTTCAATATCTCAAATATGTGCAAATATACGGTACACATTTTTGCTACGATATATATGTTGATCTGTTTACTTTATTCTGGACACACATTTGAAAAACTTTATTTTAGCCATTTAGGAGACGTACAAATTTAATATTGATTATTATCAACATTTTGAGGAACACACTGTTTTGCTGCATCAAGCCAGATTGCCGCGGGACATCACGGAGGATGTGGGTGAGTATTTCCAGCTGCCCCCATGATCCGATCCATAAGGGGAGGTGAAACTTTTTAAAACTTTTTTTTAACTTTTCCATGATCGCCGGTATCCATTGAGGATTGAAGCCACGGGGGCTGTGGACGTGACAGCTACAACTGCAATCAGCTGTTGAACTTGTAAGGGTGGTGGAGTAGTGGCCAACATTATTATGGTTCCTAATGTTTATTGGGATTTTGTTGGGTAACGTTTTGTTCAAGCGCCGTACCTTTAAGGAGGGGTTTGGCTTTGGTGAGCGCTAGTTGTGGATTGCTGTGGGCTGGGACTGGAGCTTCAGGAAGCAGCAGTGAGAGAAACCTGCCCCTACGGGAGTAATAGCCCAGTGGGCAGTTGGAGAATCGCTGAGAGTGAGCATAGAAGTCTATGTGGTAGTGCATCACCAAGCTGAGACCTTCTGAAGTTGCAACGTCCCATAGGGACCCCTCAGACACTTGGCAAACATAGGGAGCTGGGAGGGTTATGTGATGGCTTATCACGGAGGCACTTACCAGGCTCCTTGTCCCAGAGGGATGGCACGCAGCCAAGGCCAGAGCCGGATTGCAGGCCACCATTGACACCCCTAGGATAGGGAATGTCAATAAACATGATGGGGGTAGTAGTTGTCACGGGTGATGCCACCGTTGCCACACACCGGTATGATATGCAGCAGAGAATAAACACAGACTCTGGTTTATAGTACCTTGGGTCCCCAGGAATGGTTAGGGCCCGGCATAACTTTACTTGAATAAACTTGTGGCAAAACAATTATTCACAGCAATTAAGGTACAATTCTTCACAGTGCAGGTAAGAAAGAAAGACTAGAGGTCAGGGAGGATACACAGGATGTAACCGGTCCAATAGTCCACGTTATCTGTCAGGTACTACTCCTGGACTGGGAGCAGTCTGGAGGAGGAAGGGTTTAAGGGGTCACTCCACAGACACTCTGCTAGTAATTAATTACTTCTAGGATTTGCACCCCGCACTAGAGACACATTGGTGTGACTTGAAGCATACTTACATGCGGTGATCCTACCTTTGGATGGCCATGTAGGAAAAATTTATGACTTGGAATTAGTACCTCTGCACTGGGTCTTTCCAGAAAAAGTGGTTACTTACAAAGGCTCTTTCTTAGGATTAGGGCTCACTCCACTCACATCTAAAATGCAGTCGCTACAGGAGGTCTCTCCTTCTCCTCCATCTTCACCACAAAGAAGCTGAAGGTGCTTCCCTGTGGCTATGTGGGTATTGGTGTATCTTGACACCACCTGATGCTAGGGGTTTGACAGGAGCAAGAATACAAGGTCCTAGGATGCATTGTTGTGAGCCCCTGCCACTGACTGCCCCCCGACTATGTTACCTCCCTGAGGGCCTGAGTGACTGTCCCCCCGTGCTGTAACTGCTCCCTGCTCTCCTCCTCCAGCGGTAGTCTCCCCAACGGTGGTCAGCAGCGCTGCAATGGACCGCCCTCTCTGCGCAGTGCCTTCTACGGCAGTGCTTGAGGCACCCCAGCGCCGCTCCCCAGGTCGTCCCTGAATGCAGGCTACCGCGGCTGAACATGTTCTCCCCCAATGCAGGCCACCGCCGTTCCCCATCTGCTCCCCCATGCAGCCCAGCGCCGCTCACAATGTGCTCCCCCATGAAGGCCACTACCGATCACCATCTGCTCCCCCATGCAGCCCAGCGCCGCTCACCATGTGCTCCCCCCTGAAGGCCACCGCCGATCACCATCTTCTCCCCCATGCAGCCCAGCGCCGCTCACCATGTGCTCCCCCCTGAAGGCCACCGCCGATCACCATCTTCTCCACCATGCAGTGGCTCTGAGCGGTTTGCGTGGCCCAGCGGCGCTCAGCTGCGGATGAAATGTCCGTACTGCCGGGTCTCTCGGCAGCCTTCTATCACTGTGCTTCAGGAGCACAAGCAACGTTTGCAGTGCATAAATATGCCAAATATGGGATCAGCAAATTCAGATTTGGGGAGTTTGGGAGAGTGACAGCAGCAGCGAGGACCTTCATTCAGGGCCAGCAGCTGGGACTAGAGGCCGAACATGTGGATGAAAGTGGCCTGGCAGGACCTGCAGGGGAGCCATCTCTACAGCCTATCAGGTACTGGGGGGCGTCACCCAGCTGTCACTCTTGACTCCACTAGGATTTCCTGGTGGTGTCAAGATAGACTAACACCGGCTCTGTGTTCGGTTGACACTCAGGTAGCAGACAAGATGGAACTCTGACTCCTCTTCCCGCTCTCAAGCACTTCTATTTATACCTTCAGTCATATCACATGACATGACATGACAAACTGATACATTTACATGCAGGCAATTATTTTATTAAAGTTAACCTCTCAAGCACCGCCGCTGTGCAACACACAAACTGCAAATGACAAGGCAGGCTTGCACAGTGCATCTACATGAGACAAACATGTATGACATTTATGGAGGGGACCAGGATGATATTCTGGGACACTGCAAAGTAATAGAGACTTTGTTAATCCCTTAGTGACGGCCCCATTGCCTTTTTACATCCTAGCTAAGTAGGCTTTAATCCTCAGGGATGTAAAAACATGCATCCCTTTCGGATTAAAGCCCTGCAGGCTATGGACGTGACAGCAGTACCCCCCTAGCAGTGCGATCGGCGCTATCCAATAAAAAGTTAAATAAAGTTAAAGATTCAGCTGCCCTCATGGATCGGATCCATGGGGGCGGCTGAGCATACTCACCCCTGTCCTCCGCGATGTCCCGTGTGATCTAGTCCTCCAGGACCTGATGCCGCTCTTCTGCGCATGCGCACCAGGCATATGACGTCACGCGCAGAAGCCTGAAGCCTGGGTCACCAGGGAGATTTGAAATCTCCTGTCTCTCGGCTCCTGAAGGTAGCTGGAAGGCAGGAGATAGACCACGGTGACCGGTCCTCGGGCCCATGATTCAATAGATATCCAATGGGTATCCATCCAATAGATCGCCGGTATCCAATGAATCCAATCTATGGAGGCAGCTGAATCTTTAACGTAATTTAACTTTTTATTTACTTTTATGCAATCAGTGCTATCCATTGGATACCGCCGATCACATTGCTGGGGGGTACCCCGCAGCCCCCCATAACAGATCCATGTTATCGGCTACCTCCGGTAACTGACAACATGTAGCTGTCACGTCCACAGCCCACGTGACTTTTTGGATCTTTACTCTGAGTCCTGCTATGTGGCATGGCCTGGCGTTGGAGGATCTGGCCATGCGCGACTCATTACACTAAGGGCCCTTTTACATATAATAATCGTTTAAAAAATAGCCTGATCATGCAAATTTGAACTATAATTGTTCAGTGTATACACGGCCAACGACACAACAAAATTTGTTTGTCATGCCTAAAAACTATTGTTCAGACGTCATTATGTGTAAACAGCAATCGTTCAGTGGTTCCCATTCACTGGTACAGTGCCCTGAATGATTATATACATGTGTAAACTGACTGCATTTTAAAGTAAATGACTCTGTTGTCGTTCGCCTGTTCAAACGATTTCTGGCTCAGTGTGAAAGGACTCTCACTATAATGTACATGAGAAACTGAAGTACATTATACAGTAGCTGAAACCTGCGTCAGCTCGGAGCCGGTGGACGTTTTCAAATGCAGCAAATGTATTAAGAGGGTTGCACCTCTTGATACTTTAGTTGTAGATATGCTGGTACAGTGCTTACTTGAAACGCTGGTTTTCAGGTACTGTTTGCACTGGTCAATTATCCTCAAAATAATCACCTGAAACAGCACCAAGCAAGAAATCGTTCAGTAATCGCTGGTCGCTTTGTTTCGGCTTTAATGAGCAAGTTTTGCTCAGTGTAAACATGCAGCCACTTATCTTGGAAAGACTGCCTGTTCACTGTGTACAGAGATGGGTGGAAGAGATTCCTGGCGCGCTCTGCCTCCATTCGCTGAGTGATCATCATTCGTTTGTGAAAGCACAGGAGCGATAGTTATTGGGACAGGTATCAGGCACTTATGCCCTCAACAGCCGTCCCGTGTAATGGTACCTTAAAGTGGTTGTAGCACAATTACAAGTCTTCCCCATTCACAGGATGGGGAATAACTTGCTGATCGCTGGGAGAATCTCACCACTGAGACTCCTGTCAATCTCCAGAATGGGACTCTTCTGTCACTATGGGGGTCCTTTCTTTCCCCTGCAGTGACATCAGCATGAAGAGATCGCTGGCCAAGCATACACAATCAGCGCTCTGCGGGCCAGACCTAGGAAGAGTTCTGGAAGCTAGGGAAACTAAGATGGTAGTAACGGTGACTCTACTACTTCTCCTGAAAAGGTGATAAATATGGTCTGAACGTGGAGCTACACAGTGCTAAATTTTGGCAGTTCTCACTATGTGCTGCCTGCAGAGTTGGGCAGGGTAAGATGGTGATACCCCAGTGGGGTGCTACCCATGGAGTCGCGTAGGAGAAGATGTTGTTTTGTCATGACACCAGCTCGTGTACAGGTAGGGACCCATTCCAAACAAAAATAAATACAAAAAGTGAGAACTACACAAAAATGGGGGTAGTAGTTCTTGTCTCTGGAGCATGTAGTGTGGTACCTCAGTGCAGATGTTATAGATGGTGGGAAGTTACTCAAGGTAGCAGGATTTAGCTGGTAAAACATGTTAATACTTTATTGGCAGAGGGAGAGAGAGAGAGTTGTTTACTTGGTAGTAGTCACACAATTTGAATTAGCTTTACTTGACATAGAGGAATACAACTCAACAATAGAAAAACACTTCAATTAGATTTGAGAAGTTAGGGTTAATCTTCTCCTTTTTTGACTTCCTGACTTTACACTCCAGCTTTACTTCTCTAGCTGGGATTACAAAAAGCTGACTGTTTCTGGCTTGCTTGTTTGTACTAATGTCTTGCTACAGTTCTCTCCTTGCCAAACTCCTTTCCTTCTCTCTCTTCATCTCTCTCCACTGCTACCTCTTCACAAGAACTTGTTGGTCACTCACACTTTTGATGTTCCATTTCCCACTGCACTAGCTTTCTCCTTGTTCCTCCTCAGCCTCTCTCAAGCTTGAATTTAGCTCTGGACTTGGAAGACTAATGTCATTTAGTCCACTCCTCTCTCTTATACTGTCACACTAGCTCAACCTGTAATGGGGACCTAGGCTGACAATCCCAGGCTATCTATTCTTTGCAAAACCTTAATAACCACTCCCCTGACTGTTGCTGGGTGACCTGTGCTTACCAGGGGCTGGAGAATATAACCAGAACACATATTACAGTGAGGAATATGAACAATAACATCATAACCTTTCACACTTATCATACATCACACTTTAACCTGATTCCAAGACCATAGTCAAAACAAAAAGTGCTGGAGTACCCAACTTTGGGGTACTACAGCTCCATTCATTTCAATGGGGCTGACAGAAATACCCGAGGCAGTGACACTCTTCTATCTCATTGACAGTGAACAACTGCTATGGCGACCAACTCTTCCTTTAGTTCCCTCCACATTGTGGGGGTGTGGTAACCCCACGGTGAGGATGACGGGGGACATGGTAGTCCTATTCTCGAGATCAGTGAGGGTCTCAGCGGTCAGACCACCACTAATCAGCAAGTTATTCCCCTCCTGTGGATGGGGAGTACTTATATTTGTGGTACTACCGCTTTAAGTAAATGTGCCCGAATTTATTGCTTCCTGTTATCACTGATTTCAGGTTAGGTGGAGGTTTAGGCCTCATGCACACAGAACAAATTCAGCAGCAGACTTCTCGCTTGTTAGCGGGCGATCTGCTACGTGCCAAAATAAAATCGCAGCATGCTCTATTTTTAGGGTGCATACGCAGCGGCGGCTTCCATTCAAGTCAATAGAAGCCGTCCCTCCCACGGCATTTCTGCAATGAGCATTGCAGAAGTGTCGCGGATCCGTGTCATCGCCTTGGTGATAGAGCGGCGTCCTCTGTACTGCGCATGTGTGCTGGGACGCTGCCGGCACATCCGCATACAGAAAGAAGATTTATCTGACAGGTATGCAGGGTCACAGGCAGCGGGCACAGGAGGATTCCATGTGGGATTTCCCACACGAATCCGTGCGTGCCCATGTACATGAGGCCTTACTGTAGTAAGATGAGCAATTGTTCCCAGTTATCAGTCATTTTATGCTAAGGAGATGGTGAGTGACAGGAAGAAAACTCCCGCCCCCCATGGTTATTGCTTTATGTCACATGTCCAGCGCCGATCCGTAGTTGCTCCTCCTATAATTTTACTAGTTTCCATATTTACTGTAAGTTTACTGTCTTTTTAAGAGCTGTTTACTATATATATGAGAGGATAGGTTGACATACTTTTTGGGACAAATGTAGTAAGTTCTTATCGCAGTGTTGTCTGAATTAGAGATGAGCGAACACACTCGTCCGAGCTTGATGCTCGTTCAAGTATTAGGGTACTCGAGATGCTCGTTACTCGAGTCAAACACTACGTGGTACTCGAGTCAATTGCATTTCTTTCCCCGTTTAGCGTCATTTTCTAGCCAATAGACATGCGGGGAAGGCATTACCACTTGCTGCTGTGATGTGCCAGCCTTCTCCCTTCCCCACAGTAGTGAGTGGCTGGGCCGATCAGGTGACCGCTGAGTACTTAAAGTGGTTCCGCCCGCGGCTTGCCTCAGACGCATGTTGGCAGAGGTTAGGGATAGTGCTGCTGCTGATATAGGGACAGTGTTAGAGTAGGATCCTGTCGTCAAGAACAGTGCTTCTTAGGGCTACTCTTCATAGTGTGCATTACTGTTGTGGCTGGGAGCAGTAGTGCACCAATTTTTTTTTTTTTTAAGCATCTTAGGCTGTGCAGGCCATTTCAACTATAGCGTTCTCAGTCTGCAGTGCATAACGCAAAGTTTAGGGACAGAGCCACTTCTATAAGGAAAGTTATACAGTCCTGATCCTCTGTACAAGAACCCCAACGGTCCTTCTTAGGGCTACATCTGACCATGTGCTTTACAGTTGTGGCTGGCTGGGAGCAGTAGTGCATCAATTTTTGTATTACGCATCTAGGCCTGTTCCCAGCCTTTCAGGAATAGCGTTCTCAGCTTGCAGCGCCGTACAACCAGCTCTCACCGTGAAACTGCACTCTAACATTTCCTAGGCTACGGCAAACTACTTCAGTTATATTGTTCTATGTCTGCAGTGCATTATACAGAGGTCTCACCGCTAAACAGTACTGTAATATTTCCTTGGCCACTGCAAAGTATTTCAGCTCTGCCGCTGTGCAGAGCGTCTCACAATACCCTTTCCTTGGTGGGGTTGAGATAGCCGCAGTTACCAGCACTATCCACTGGCTTTAGAGTCTTCTGCCACGCCACACAGCCTCTATTATCTACAAGTCTCTGCGAGCAGTAAATTACCCCTAGGTATCAGTGCAAGACAGCGGGTTATTTCTTTCAAGTCACAGCATAGATCCTCCGCTATCTACAAGTCTCTGTGCGGTGAATTAAGCCACAGTTGTCAGTGCTGTACAATGGGGTAATTTATTTGGGCCCTACTCTATTCTTAATCCGCCATGATGAGGAGTAGGGGTAAGGGTCGAGGATGTGGATGTGGACACGGACGCGGACGTCCAAGTTAGGGTGTGGGCACAGGCCGAGTTCCTGGGCGTGGTGAATCACAGCTGGCTGCTGCGGGATTAGGAGAGAGGCAAGTTTCTGGGCTCCCCAGCTTCATATCACAATTTACGGGTCCTCGTGGTAGACCTTTATTACAAACAGAGCAGTGCAAGCAGGTCCTGTTGTGGATGGCAGAAAAGGCGTCCAGCAATGTATCGACCACCCAGTCTTCTATGCAGTCCACTACTCTCAGCCTAGGGACTGCAACTCTGAATCCTCTGGCTGCTCCTCCTTCCTCCCAGCCTCCTCACTCCATGACATATTCAGAGCAGGCAGACTCCCAGGAACTGTTCTTGGGTCCTTGCTATTAGTGGGAAAAAACGGTTCCTCTCTCACCTGAGGAGTTTGTCGTGACCGATGCCTAACCTTTGAAAAGTTCCCGGAGTCCAGGTGATCAGGCTGGGGACTTCCGGCAACTGTCTCAAGAGCTTTTTGTGGATGAGGATGATGAGACACAGCTGTCTGTCAGTGAGGTAGTTGTAAGGGCAGTAAGTCCGAGGGAGGAGCGCACAGAGGGTTCGGAGGAAGAGCAGCTGGACGATAAGGTGACTGACCCCACCTGGTTTGCTAAGCCTACTGAGGACAGGGCTTCAGAGGAGGAGGCAAGTGCAGCAGCAGGACAAGTTGGAAGAGGCAGTGGAGTGGCCAGGGATAGAGGCAGGGCCAGAGCGACGAATCCCCCAACTGTTTCGGACAACTGACGAACAGTGGTATGCAACCTGTGTCGCACCAAGATCAGCCGGGGAGCCACCACTACCAGCCTCACCACCACCAGCATGCGCAGGCATATGATGGCCAAGCACTCCACAGGGTGGGATGAAGGCCATTCACCACCTCTGGTTCACACCACTGCCTCTTCCCCTGTGCCCCAACCTGCACACAGATCCAATCCCCGTCCCAGGACACAGGCACGAGCGCCTCCCGGCCTGCACCCACACCCTCACCTCCACCGTCCTCCACTCCATACAGCAAAATCTCTCAGCGCAGCGTTCAGCTGTCACTAACACAAGCGTTGGAGCAAAAGCGCAAATGCGCCGCCACCCACCTGCATGCACAAGCTTTAAACGTGCACATTGCCAAATTAATCAGCCTGGAGATGCTGCCGTACAGGCTTGTGGAAACGGAGGCTTTCAAAAACATGATGGCAGCGGCGGTCCCGCGCTACTCGGTCCCCAGTCTACACTATTTTTCCCGGTGTGCAGTCCCCGCCCTACACCAGCATGTCTCTTGCAACATTAATCGTGCCCTCACCAACGCAGTTACTGGGAAGGTCCACTTAACCACTGACACGTGGACAAGTACTGGCTGGCAGGGCCACTCTATCTCCCTGATGGCACGTTGGGTGAACTTGGTGGAGGCTGGGACCGAGTCAGAGCCTGGGACCGCTCACGTCCTACCCACACGCAAAATAGCGGGTCCTACCTCGGTGCTGGTATCTGCGGCGTTTTATGCCACCTACTCCAAACCCTCCCCCTCCTCCTCCTCCGCCACGTCTACCTCTCAATTAAGAAGTGTGAGCACGTCGCCAGCAGTCGGTAGTGCGTGGCAGCACAGAGGTGGGCAAGCGTCAGCAAGCCGTGCTGAAACTAATCAGCTTAGGTGACAAGAGGCACACGGCTCCCAAGCTACTGCAGGGTCTGACAAAGCAGACCGACCTCTAGCTTTCGCCGCTGAGCCTTCAACCGGGCATGGTCATGTGTGACAACGGCCATAACCTGGTGGCGGCTCTGCAGCTCGGCAGCCGCACACACGTGCCATGCCTGGCCCACGTCTTCAATCTGGTGGTTCAGCAGTTTCTGAAAAACTACCCCCACTTGTCTCACCGGCTCGGCAAGGTGCACCGCGTCTGCGCACATTATCGCAAGTCCACCACGGACGCTGCCACGCTTACGACCCTGCAACGTCGGTTTCTGCTGCCAAAGCACCGACTGCTGTGCGACGTGCCCACATGCTGGAATTCTACGCTGCACATGTTGGCAAGGCTTTACGAGCAACGTAGAGCAATAGTGGAATACCAGCTGCAACATGAGCGGCGGAGTGGTAGTCGGCCTCCGCAATTCTTTACAAGGAGTGGGCATGGATGGCAGATATCTGCCAGGTCCTCGGAAACTTTAAGGAGTTTACCCAGATGGTGAGCGGCGATGCGGCAATCATTAGCGTTACCCTCCCGCTGCTTTGCCTGCTGAGAAGTTCGCTGCTAAGCATGAAGGCCGACGCTTTGCGGTTGGAACAGGCGACGGGGGATGGCAGTATGTTACTTGATAGCCAGACCACCCTCATGACTATATCTCAGCGCGTTTTGGAGGAGGAGGAGGGGGAAGAGACAGCTGGCCACACTGCAGAGGGTACCCATGCTGCTTGCCACTCATCTGTTCAGCGTGTATGGGCTGAAGAGGAGGAGGAGGAGGATCCTGAAAGTCATCTTCCTAGTGAGGACAGCAATGTGTTGCGTACTGAGACCCTGGCACACATGGCTGACTTCATGTTAGGCTGCCTTTCCCGTGACCCTCGCGTTAGACGCATTCTGGCCAACACAGGATACTGTGGGTGTACACCCTTCTCAACCCACGTTATAAGGAGAACCTTTCCACTCTCATTCCCGAAGTGGAAAGGGGTGTGAGAGTGATGCAATACCACAGGGCCCTGGTGGAAAAAGTGATGCTAAAGCTCCCATCTGACAGCGCTAGTGGCAGAAGACGCAGTTCAGAGGGCCAAGTAGCAGCAAAAGTATTGATACTTTTTTTCACAGGGCTGCCTCCAGGCTCTGTTACAAATTAAGCAACGGAGAACTGTATCTTTAAAAAATGTTTATGGTTTTTTCAGGGGTGCACTTGTACTCTTGGTACACCAATTTTTCTGGCCCTCGTCTATACTGTTATCTAACTAATTTTTCCGGCCTTCGCCTACACTCTAGGTAACCAAATTTTTTCAGGTGTTCGCCTATACTCTTGTAACAGAAATGTTACAGGGGGTCTGCCTATACTTTTGCTACAGAAAAGTTACTGGGGTTCGCCTATGCCACATGTGCAGACAGTAGCAGAGGAGTGCCGATGGCAGACTGACAACGGCCGCGGAGGAAGGAAGAAGACTGCAGAGAACATGATCTCTGCAGCGAGGAGAGCGACGCTTAGGAGGAGCAGCTGCAGAGTGAGAGCCTGGTCAGCACTGACCTTCTCTCACCGGCCCTCCCTCTGTTCATGGCTGCAGGCCGGGGAGACATCAGGGGCCCAAGTATGCAGGAGGGCCCCAAGAAGGACTGAGAGCAGCTGGTATACCTGCCAGTGGGACCACATTGGATGCGGGTAAGTATAAAAATGTGTATAAAAATGCAGAAGTGTCCTTGTGTGCGTATGTATGTATGTGAGTGTATATATGTGTGTGTGTCTGTACGTATATATGTCTAATAGTGTGCGTATATGTTTAGAATGGTGTGCGCCTGTGCGTATATATGTGCTGAATGGTGTACGTCTGTGTGTGTGTATGTGCAGAATGGTGTGCGTGTGTATGCGCAGAATGGTGTGCGTGTGTATGCGCAGAATGGTGTGCGTGTGTATGCGCAGAATGCTGTGCGTGTATATGCGCAGAACGGTGTGCGTGTGTATGCGCAGAATGGTGTGCGTGTGTATGCGCGGAATGGTCACTGGCCACTATGGGAGACCTTATTACCAATCGGGCCACTATGGGGTTCACTTTTACTATACTGTCTTACAATTAGAATCAGCCCTTTGAAGGCAGCCATAAGGCTGATGTGGCCCTCAGTGAAAATGAGTTTGACACCCCTGGCCTATGCAGTTTCTACTGAATGGTTTGAGGGGTTTGCCTATACTTTTGCTACAGAAATGTTACTGGGGTCTGCCTATACTCTTGCTACAGAAATGTTACTGGGGTCTGCCTATACTCTTGCTACAGAAATGTTACTAGGGTCCACCCATACTCTTGCAAAAATGCTGATGATCGTGATTCTAAAAGAGATTCCTTGGAAGAAGGGGAGCTGAGAGATCAAAGAATGGAGACTACTATTAGGAATTCCCCTTACAGACGTGAAGATTTAATGGAAGACAGAGGTGAAGAAGACGACTCCTTGGCTATTAAACCTCCCCAACAAGTTTCCAGAAAAGAAAAATCTCACCACAGAAAAGATGAGAGGAGGAAAGAGAAGCGCAGACACCGCAGCCATTCTGCCGAAGGAAAATATATACGTGTGAAGGGAAAAGACAGAGAGCATGAAATACGAAAAAGACACAGAGAAGAGCAAGATAAAGTTCACCATGAGCGGGAGCGACAGAAAAGGCGAGAGCTGGCCCGAGAGCATTCTAGAAGGGAACGTGACCGTCTGGAGCAACTGGAACGGAATCGTGAGCGTGAAAGGAAAATAAGGGAACAACAAAAAGAGCAGAGAGAACTGAAAGAGCGTCAGAGGAGAGCGGAGGAGCGGCGTAAAGGCCGGGAGACCAGGAGAGAAGGGCTCGCAGGATCTGCACTTCCTGAGCGCAGGAAGCCCAGGGCTCTTGCCAGAGACTGAGAAAATGCAGTACAGTGCAGATTCAAGAATACTTGTAGAGTTTAGCACTCAAATAACTGCTCATCACAGGACAGCAAGAGAGGAACATGGTGACAAAAATAAAGTCAATTACCGCAGTCGCAGTCCCATACGTCTGCAGTGGGAAAGGGCTGAGGCAGGAGATATGAGAAAACCAGTGAAAGAAGACAGACCAGATGTAAGGGATCTTCTGTCTGACCTGCAAGATATCAGTGACAGTGAGCGGAAAACAAGTTCTGCGGAATCCTCGTCAGCAGGGTCCGCGTCTGGGTCAGAGGAAGAAGACGAGACCAGCTCTGAGGAGTCAGAAGAAGCAGAGGAAGAGGACGAGGAAGAAGAGGAGGAGGAAGAGGAAGAGGAAGAGGAGGAGGAAACTGGAAGCAATTCAGAGGCTGCATCCGAGCAGACTGCAGAAGAAGTCAGTGATGAAGAGATGAGCGAGGAAGAGGAGAGAGAGAGAATGGGAATCCCGTTCCTGTTGTTACAGAGTCCAGATTTGATCACGACTCTGCTGAGAGTGATGACGATGACGACGAAGAGGAAGATGAGGAGGAGGAAGAAACTAGAATTGAAAGCCCACATTCAATTGCTCAGACAGATGGCGAATACGTCCCTGATTCTCCGGTCATTTCACCTGTTGAGCTGAAGCAAGAATTACCTAAATATCTTCCAGCGCTACAGGGCTGCCGCAGTGTGGAGGAATTTCAGTGCGTGAATCGGATCGAGGAAGGAACCTATGGAGTTGTGTACAGAGCAAAGGACAAGAAGACAGATGAAATTGTTGCAGTGAAGAGATTAAAAATGGAAAAAGAGTCTCTCCAGGAGATCAACACCATATTGAAAGCCCAGCATGAGAATATTGTCAGGGTCCGGGAAATTGTTGTTGGAAGTAATATGGACAAAATCTACATTGTGATGAACTATGTAGAACACGATCTGAAAAACCTGATGGAGACGATGAAGCAGCCCTTCCTACCAGGTGAAGTGAAAACGCTTATGATACAGCTGTTAAGGGGCGTCCATCACCTCCATGATAACTGGATTCTTCACAGGGACCTAAAGACCTCCAATTTGCTGCTCAGTCATGCCGGGATATTAAAGGTTGGAGATTTTGGCTTGGCCCGTGAATATGGCTCTCCTCTAAAACCTTACACTCCCATTGTGGGGTCACCTTTTGGTATCGAGCTCCAGAACTTCTGCTTGGCGCTAAGGAATACTCCACAGCCATAGACATGTGGTCGGTGGGCTGTATATTTGGAGAACTTCTGACCCAAAAGCCTCTCTTTCCTGGAAAATCTGAGATTGATCAGATCAACAAAGTATTTAAGGATCTTGGTACCCCAAGTGAGAAGATCTGGCCTGGTTACAATGAGCTTCCAGCAGTGAAGAAAATGACCTTTTCCGAATACCCTTACAACAACCTCCGGAAGAGATTTGGGGCTCTGCTCTCGGATAAAGGATTTGACCTCATGAACAAGTTTCTGACCTACTGTCCTGCAAAAAGAATTACTGCAGAAGATGGCTTGAAGCACGACTATTTCTCTGAAAGCCCCCTGCCGATTGACCCTTCCATGGCCAGCAAAAAGTGAACAGCAGAGAGTTAAACGTGGCACAAGCCCTCGACCCCCGGAGGGAGGACTCGGTTACGCTCAGCTGGGGGACGATGATCTCAAGGACACTGGATTTCACCTAACCACCACTAATCAGGGGGCATCTGCAGCAGGACCCAGCTTCAGCCTCAAGTTCTAAGTGTACTGAAAAAGGAAAAGACTTTATTTTCTGACTTGAGAACTGAATAATAAGGGCAAGGATTCAGATCCAGCAAAACCACCGAAATATTGTAGCAGACTCATCTACCACCCCATCATGATCTCCTCATTCCAGAGAAGGACCTCGGGACACGAACAGGGACTGGCGTCTTTGACGTATTTATTTTTCACTACTGTATATTTGTAGAATTAAAATGCAATTTTTAATTGTTAAAAAAAAAAAAGAAATGTTACTGGGGTCTCCCTATACTTTTGCTACAGAAATGTCACTGGGGTCCACCTATACTCTTGCTATAGAAATGTTACTGGGGTCTGCCTATACTCTTGCTACAGAAATGTTACAGGGGTCTGCTTATACTTTTACTACAGAAATCTTACTGGGGACCGCCTATACTCTTGCTACAGAAATGTTACTGGGGTCCGCCTATGCAGTTTCTACAAAATGGTTTGAAGGGTTCGCCTATACTTTTGCTACAGAAATATTACTGGGGTCTCCCTATACTCTTGCTACAGAAATGTTACAGGGGTCTACCTATACTCTTGCTACAGAAATGTTACTGGGGTCTCCTTATGCTTTTGCTACAGAAATGTTACTGGGGTCCGCCTATACTCTTGCTATAGAAATGTTACTGGGGTCCGCTTATACTCTTGCTACAGAAATGTTACTGGGGTCCGCCTATACTCTTGCTACAGAAATGTTACTGGGGTCTCCTTATGCTTTTGCTACAGAAATGTTACTGGGGTCCGCCTATACTCTTGCTATAGAAATGTTACTGGGGTCCGCTTATACTCTTGCTACAGAAATGTTACTGGGGTCCGCCTATACTCTTGCTATAGAAATGTTACTGGGGTCCGCCTATACTCTTGCTACAGAAATGTTACTGGGGTCCTTCTATGCAGTTTCTACTGAATGGTCTTAGGGGTTTGCCTATACTTTTGCTACAGAAATGTTACAGGGGTCTGCCTATACTTTTGCTACAGAAATGTTACAGGGGTCTGCCTATACTTTTGCTACAGAAATGTTACAGGGGTCCGCCTATACTCTTGCTATAGAAATGTTACTGGGGTCCGGCTATACTCTTGCTACAGAAATGTTACTGGGGTCTGCCAATGCTGTGGGTGCACAAAGACTTCCCATCGCGGTGTTTCACCTATCTGGCACAAATACACTGACTGACTTGGGCAGAAATGTGGGCCAAGGCCGAGGTCCTTGGCGGGGTGAAACTCTGCCATGTTTGGGCACTTTGATTTCTTCCTGTGTAATACCATCTTTGTGCACCCACAGCATAGGCGAGCCCAAGGAACTCAAAGACTTCCCATTGCGGTGTTGAGCTATCTGACACGTAAACAGAATGAAGTGTGTGGGGACCCATGGATTTCCCATAGCTATTTAACTCACGGCACCTTGGGTCACACAAGGTGGAGGCTGGGACCGAGCCTGACCCAGAGCCCGCTCACGTACTTCCCACACAGAGTATTGCGGGTCCTACCTCGGTCATGGTTTCTCGGCTTTATTATGCCACCTCCTCCTCCTGCTTGGGGTCTGGGGATCAGCGCTGGGCAACATGTATTTTCTCGTGTTACCACAGTTATCTGAGACACTGGTTTGGGCCAAACAAAAGGAGCGTTACTGCATTAATGAGACGTTCACAGCTGCACTAGCATCTGAGTCCGCTTTATGCCCATGATTAAGGAGGGTGTGAGCCGAGGCCGAGGTCCTTGGCAGGGTGAAACTGCCATGTTTGGGCACTCTGATTTATTTATGTGTAATACTTTCCTTGCTTTCCAGGGGCTTGCCTATGCTGTGGGTGCACAAAGACTTCCCATTGCGGTGTTTTACCTGTCTGGCACAACTAGACTGACTGACTAGGATAGAAATGTGGGCCAAGGTCCTTGGCAGGGTGAAACTCTGCCATGTTTGGGCACTCTGATTTCTTCCTGTGTAATACCATCTTTGTGCACCGACAGCATGAATTGTGTGGGGACACATGGATTTCCCTTTGCTATGTAACTTGTGGCACCTTGGGTCACACAAGGTGGAGGCTGAGACCGAGCCTGACCCTGGGCCCACTCATGTGCTTCCCACACAGAGTATTGCTCCATTGTGGAGATGTGTAGAAGTGCTGGCACCTGAGTCCCCTTTATGCCCACGTTTGCGGCTCCTGACAATTTTGTGACGGAGGTGGCACGGGATTGGAATGATAATCGTACGTCAATTTATCATCAATTCTCAAAAGCATTGTGGGCTATCACCCACACTTTCAAAGAGGGTCGCTGCCTGACCCTGCCAACCCTCTGCAGTGTGTGCCTCCGGTTCCTCCTCATCCAGTACGCACTTATAAATAGACATGAGGGTGGTGTGGCTAGGAAGCGAGTGTGTGGCATGAGGGCAGCTGAACGCTGCGCAGGGAAACTTTTGTGTTCACTGTGGACACAGGGTCGTGCGGGGGGGTTGGACTGCAATGCCAGCATGTAACCCAGGAGAAGAGGCAGCGGTGTCACCCGCAGGCAGTGATTGTCCTTGGTTGCAGGTAGTGTGGTGCTTGGCTAAGATGTGCCAGCGCGTGTGCCTTGCTAATGAGGGTGTGTCACAAGTAAATTGTTTGGGGGGTGACCGCCAGACTCTTGCCCCCATTTTGGCTTAATAGTGGGACCTGGGAGCCTCAAATGCAGCCATGCATGCTGCCCCTGCCCTTCCCTATCCGTTTCTGTGGTGTTTTCATGACTTTCTGATGTTTTCTATTGTTTCACAAGTCATCACCTATGCGGAGCATCTGTCCCATACAAAAATGCTCGAGTCGCCCATTGACTTCAATGGCGATCGTTACTCGAAACGAGCTCTCAAGCATTACGAAAAGTTCGACTCGAGCAATGAGCACCTGAGCATTTTGGTGCTCGCTCATCTCTAGTCTGAATATGAAGCCGAAGATATCCCCCATCCTACATAATCATTATTATCAGCACAATTTTAAAAAAATATATAATTGTAAATTTAAAGTAAAATTAAAAGAAAAAATAGTAATTTCTCTCCTTCGGCACTGCGGCCTAGTTATTAGACTGTAACAGGGTTAACGCTGAGCTGACCCCTCGCCGTCTCCCCTCATTGAAAGGCCGGGCTGAGCTCCTGTCTATCCGCAGGACTCTCGTGGTTTGCGGTTCAGTGAGGCGGAAACACAGAAAGAGACAGAAGACTTAGAGGTTCACGGAAGATGGCAGCTCTGAAACTGCGGTGTCAGATCGGTGAGCTGGGCATGGAGGAATCGCGTCACCCACCGTGTCAGGGGAGACGAGGCGCAGCTCGCACACGGCTCCAGATCTGGTGACACGGCTCAGCACCGCATTTGGTTATATTATTGCTGGTCAGATAGCGGGCGACGCCGGGTCATTCAGTCTCGTCACCCACAAGCGTCTCATCCAATAAACTACAGGTTGAGGAAACATGTGTGATACTATCTTCTGAGCTGTGTATCTAATCCTGTCATGTGTGATGCTGTCTATCTAAGCCTATGGTTGTGTAAGGCCAGTTTCACACGACCGGATTTCAATTGCAAAACCCATGATTGTCACCTGCGCGGACGATTCGCAGTATTCCGCACACATGGAAAGAATAGAACATTTGCATATCCGCTCATATGGAATTTTCTGACGTATACAGCCAACATATAGCACATGTTGTATTTTATAACATGACACGTTAATAGAGATGAGCGAGCGTACTCGGAAAAGCACTACTCGCTCGAGTAATTTGCTTTATCCGAGTATCGCTGTGCTCGTCCCTGAAGATTCGGGTGCCGGCACAGAGCGGGGAGCTGCAGGGGAGAGCGGGGAGGAACGGAGGGGAGATCTTTCTCTCCCTCTCTCCCGCCCGCTCCCCGCTGCGACTCACCTGTCAGCCGCAGTGGCACCCGAATCTTCAGGGACGAGCACAGCGATACTCGGATAAAGCAAATTACTCGAGCAAGTAGTGCTTTTCCGAGTACGCTCGCTCATCTCTACACGTTAACTATTGCAGTGCCTCCTTGTCCTCTACACAATTTATAGTGTACCAAAATCATAATCAGCCCTTCACCCATTTGCCATAGTACACCCCAAAAACTGTATAAGCTCCACCCCTTTTGTTCATTGAAAAGTCCCACAATGATTTGGATAGTTGGCGGGTGACTGCACCCCTAAACTCGATGATTAAAGCTGTCTCACAATAAGACGAGCCTTGTTGCTCCTAGCAACCAATCACAGCGCAGCATGACTAGATAGTAATACACTACGTTAAAAAATCACAGCGTTTTACCGGCATAGGGAACTGCGTACTGTCGCGTTTTTGTACACGTATGAACATAAACAGCGTTTTTTACGCACATAGGCTTCCTCTTCCTTTTTTTTCACTTTCTTCTCATGCTTTCTGAGCAACACCCATAGAAAACAATAGGGCTGAATGCGCGTAATACACGGTAAAATAGAAAATGCTGCGTTCTTTTTTTTATGCGCAATATATGCAATTAATATACACAAGTGTGAATGGACAGATGAAAATCAATGTACTTTCATTTACATACATTGCCCGCCTAAAACACGATTCAAATATGTTTGTGCCTTATACTGCTGAGGCAAGATGTAAGCTGTACTTTGATTGGTTGGAGTGTGGTATTTCTTTGTTGCCCATTCCAACCAATCACAGCGTAGCGTTCATTTCTTATACTCCTGAGGTAAAATGAAAGCTGCGCTGTGATTGGTTGCTGTTCAGCAGCCCTGATGAATGAGGCGCGGTGTGTGTATTCTTATATACAGTATGTAACAAGTACAAATACCGACTACAGAGAGAGGATGCGCTACATCCTGGGCCGTGTAGACTATACCGTATCATGTACGTAGTCATGTACATGGTAGGGAGGCAGCAGCGTCTTATATATTAGCGGCCGAGCCGTCGCGCCTATCGCTGTTATCTTCTGTCTGTTTCTACGTACCGGAGGCCCCAGGACAGACGATGTGTTACATCAGTGACATTGTATGTAGAGAGATGTCATCCGCCATCAGCAGGAGATCCCCGTCTCCCGCTCTGCTTCCTGTTGGGCCTTCGGGTTAAACATTTTGGGTTTCACTTATTGAGAATGACCTGAGTGACGGATGATAAATGCGCAGTCGGGGAAGATTTATGGCAGCAGCCCATGTGACTTGCGCTCCTGCATTCGGCGACCGTGAGACTGGTTTGCACCTTGTCTCTTGTTATCAGCTTCGGACCACGATGGTCGGGATCTGCCTGAACGGACGGGACGTCTCACGGATTTTTTTGATGGCACTCTGCATAATTGTGATACTGGAAGACGGGAAGTTCTGCTGCTGTTTTGCTCCACGAGCAGCTTGTGAATTGGAGATTTAACCCCTTAGGGGCACAGGAAATATTTGTACAATACAAAAAAAATAACGTCAGTTTATTGTACGTGTTGCTACAGTGCCCCCAATAGTAATAGTGACCCCCATTAGTAGCCCAATAGTAATAGTGTGCTTCCTTAGTGGCCCCAATGTGCTACGCTCCCCATAGTGGTTCCAGTAGTAATTGTGATCCAGTAGTAATTGTGATCCTCTTCCAGTAGTAATTGTGATCCTCTTAGTGGCCCCAGTAGTAATAGCGACCCCTGTTAGTGGCCCCAATAATTTTAGGAGCCCAATAGTAATAGTGAGCCCCATTAGTAGCCCCAATAGTAATAGTGATCTCTGTTTGTGGCTCAAATAATAATAGTGACCCCCGTTAATGGCCCTAATAATAATATTTACCCTCTTAGTAGCCCCAATTGTAATAGTACTCTCCATAGTGACTCCAGTAGGTAATAGTTATCCCAATAGTAGCTCTAATAGTAATAATGGCCCCAATACTTCTAGTTCTTCCCATAATAGCCCCAGTAGCAATAGTGATCTCTGTTAAAAGCCCCAGTAGTATTAGTGACCACCATTAGTGGCCCAATTGTGTTGGTGACCTCAATACTAATAGTGCTTCCCATAGTGGCCCCAGTTCTAATAATAACCCTCGTTAGTGGCCCCAGTTGTAATAGTGTTTTCCAATAATGGTCCAAGTAGTAATAGTGACTCTCGTTAGTGGCCCAAATAGTAATAGCAAAACCTGTTAGTAGCCCCAATAGTAAGTGACCGTCGTTAGTGACCCAATAATAAGTGCTCCCTATAATGGCCCCAGGAAATAATAGTGATCCCCGTTAGTGGCCCCAATCATAATTGTGATCCCGTTAGTAGCCCCAGTAGTCATAATGACTCCTATTTGTGGCCCTAATAGTAATAATGACCCTCATTAGGGGCCCCAATAGTAATAGTGACCCCTAAAGTGGACCTCCAGCCACCCAGAAGCATTTAACTCACTGTGTAACCTCTGACTTTTCCGCCAAAGTCTGCATGCAGGAACTCGCACAGATGCCAATATTAATAGTGACCCCCTTTACGAGCTCTGGTAGTAATCATGACCGCTATAATGGACCTCCAGTCACCCAACAAGCATTTAACTCTGTGGTAGTCCTGGTCAAGCAGTGGCTTCTGCTGTAATCAGTGTAACCTCTGACTATTTCCGCCGACCTCTGCATGCAGGATCTCTTGCAGATGTCGGTGGTAGAGGTCAGGGTTTTCACTGATCACAGCAGGAGTGGCCTCTACTGCTGGACCAGGACTACCAGTGAGGAAAATGTTTTTTGGAGGACGAAGCAGTAGTATCATAGAGTGGTAGAGTTGGAAGGGACCTCCAGGGTCATCGGGTCCAACCCCCTGCTCAGTGCAGGATTTACTAAATCATCCCAGACAGATGGATGTCCAGTCTTTGTTTGAATACTTCCATTGAAGGAGAGCTCGCCACCCCCCGTAGTAACCTGTTCCACTCATTGATCACACTCACCAGTACATGCCTTCTATTGCCCAGGACTGCGGAACAGCGTCGCAAATCCATGACTGTCTTTCAGAATCTCTAGGGCCGCCTGCAGACGAGCAGGTCGGCTCCGGCGGCGACGAGCGCGTACTCACCCGCGCCCGGCGGCGCTGGCTCTTTCATGTGCCGGCTGCCGGCGCATGTGCAGACCGGAGTCGGCGGCTGGGTGAGTGACGTTTCTGTGTGAGGCTCTGCGAGCCCCGCACAAAAATAGGACATGCCGCGGTTTGTTTGCCGCGCGATATTTCGCGCGGCCAAACCGCGGACGTCTGCATAGGAGTGCGTATTGCAATGCACTCCTATGCAGCCTTTGAGCGGCGGAAATCCTGCGGGATTTCCGCCCGTGTGCAGGCGGCCTAATGGTTGGGATGCCTGCAGTTCTGGAGATTAGGCTGGACTCAATAGGGAAAATGTATAGTGGAAAGAAAACTACACAACGGCCCAGGCCAAATAAAGGACTGTGGAGCGCCTGGGGACAAAACATTGTGTGGGTACAGCCTTTATTGGAAAGGAAGGCCGTATGTGAAAATAAAACGATCTGGCTATAATATAGGGACAGAATAAAATAAAACTGCCATAAAGTGCATACGAAATAGAATTCTCCAATGCCTAAATAATACCGCCATGTACCATGTACAGAACAGTTTCATACAATGCCCTTGTGCCAAGTGTCAGACTGGCCAACCAGAGTACTTGAGCATCCTCCTGTGGGATTGACTTCATGACTCGAGACTTTAAGGGTATGTTCACATGTAGCAGAAATTCTGTGGATTTTCCATAGCTGAAAATTCTACGGCAAAATCTGCAGCATTTCCTTAAAAAAAGCAATTCGGATTTCAGCAGATACAGCGCTCGCCTTTCAATTCTTTGTGCTTTCAGTGCAGTCTTTCACCCCATGGCCTCTAGTAAGCGCAGCGCCCCTGGTCCAGTGATGCAGAAGTGGCCACAACCCAAAAAACATCCTCACTTCCATCCGTCCCCAAAACACACTTCAGGGCTAATCTCCAACTAAGGGCGCCTACCCACTGGCGTTGCCGATTTTCGTGCGTGAAAGACGCAGCATTTTCCGCACGTTTTCCGCGCCTTTTTCGCGGCGTTTTTCACGCCTTTTTCGTGGCGTTTTTCGTTAATTTCCATTGACAATCATGGGTGCATTAAGAGAAAAATAAGGAGACATATGCAACTGACAGTTCCTATGTGAAAAATTGCAACGAAACGAAAAAAAAAAAACCCAAATGGACAAGAACACATTCTATGCTAATTGCTCTTCACAAAAAACGCAAAACGCAATTTAGCATCGCAGGAAAAAAATCGCCAGTGGGTAGGCACCCTAAAGGGGGTGTACAGGAATAGAAGAACATGGTTGCTTTCTTCTAAAAACAGCACCGCACCTGTCCACAGGTTGTGTCTGGTATTGCAATTCAGCCACATTCACATCAGTGAAGCTTAGTTACAATACAAGACATAACCCGTGGGCAGGGGTGATGCTGGTTCTGGAGCCCATATGTTTTCTGAATCCTGGACAACCCTTTTTAACCAATAGGTGTTTGGAAGTGAAGGGGAAACTGGAGAACCAGCTAAAGCTCCATGCACTTCTTGTCCTGGGCAGGATTTGATGAGAGGATCCCGATGCTATAAAGCAAGAGTTCTAACCCCAGATCCACCATGCTGCCCATAACATGTCCAGCTCCGATGCAAGGTGGTAGACCATTGTCCTAGGCTGGCATCTGCTGAGAGACTCGTCTTGCACCTGTATAGGGGTGTGAATATTTCATCAATTGGTGGCTACCTCGTTATATATATACCTTCTTTACCTGCTCTGTTCTCTGAGCTGGGAGATGATACTTTCTTCATTCCTGTTTAACATTTCAAAGCGGCTCTGTTCTCTGGGGGTGACACGTGCGGAGGAGATGACACCTGTTTGTGTCTTTGTTGTGCCACTGTGGCATGGTAAAAATAGCGCCAGTTTGAGGTTGGCTCTGCGGCTGCTGAATGGATCTGTCAGCAAAGCTACAATTATATGTTGTGTTTTCACCATCCTTTACAACACCTTGGAGTTCTGAATAAAACATTCTTTTTTTGATCCATGCGTAGCCTCATATTAGTGCGTCACGGGTAATGCGATGAAAAGGTGAGCCTCTTATTAACACTGCGGTTAACATAGAGGGAATGGGGTCAATATAATGTTAGCTGCACTGATACATTGTAACAAACTATAGGAACAAGAGAGAGATTTGTGTTGCAGATGAGTTTACTTTACAGGCAATTTTGCACGCAGGATACAATAGTAGCAAACCCTCAACCCTCAGCTGGTACTGGTGCATCTTGCCTCCACCGGATGTATGGGTGGAGACATGGTTTGGTCAGTGTAAGTGACAGGGAGCTCCCAGGGCGCACACACCTCCCCTCAGCTCTCACACATGTCCCCGTCTGACTCTTTCCGCCGGACTGCCATCTCCACTCCCGTTCTTCCAGGGCACATGGCCCCCTGTGCTCCCACATATGTTTATTGGCTGACTCTCTCTTCCCACCGGACTCCCAGCTCCTCTCCTGTTACCCCTGCTGCCACTGCAGGCAGGAGCACGCTCGCTGTGGGCTCTGCTGCTCTCCCCGCCAGACTGCCATCTTCGCTCGTATTCCCCTTGCAACAGCTGCAGCCAGGACCACTCTCACTGTGGTCCTTGCTCTCTGGCGGACTGTGGTGTGATCAGGTGCTCCTCCTGCACCGCTGAAGCCGCCCCTCCTCTCGGCAAGGCTGCATGCCACTGCCACTCGAGGAGCTGGATAGGCAGCAGAGTGCCGACGCCACTTCCAGTGGCATGTTTCCCTGCTCCATGGGAAAGGGGGTTGCTGCAGGACCTGGCCGTTCCGCAGAAGTAGGCTTCAGTGGCGGGAGGATGAGGCAAGAGGTGGAGATCAGGAGGGCACGTCTGCGGCAGCCAATCGGCCACTGGGGGCAGGAAGCAGAGCTCAGGAGGGCACGTCTGCGGCAGCCAATCAGTCACTGGGGGCATTGCCTTCTACTAAGGACTGCCAAACCCTGTCTCCACCCATTATTGTGGTAAAGACCAGATGCACCATTACCCCTTCAGCTGTCAGAAGTAGAAGGTCAGAAAGGGTTTTTCAGCCTCTGGGTGTAAGGCCAGGTTCACATCTTTTTGGAACTTCCATTCAGAGTAAAATTATATTTAATGGGGTCCATTTGCCTCTGTTCAGTTCCATCATAAGACAGCCATGTGCAGCCCGGGGATTCCCCTTTCCTGCTCTTCAAACGGAGCAGGAAAACGGAACCCCCCATCACAGATGTGAAAGCAGCCTCAAGAATACTTTTATTCAGTGACAGCAAGCAGAAAGTTTATAAATGGTGAGGAATTAAAGCTCAAAGTCAATGAAAAAGTTTTAGAACTTACATTCTATAGTGATTAAGCATTATTTAAAAAACACTTTAAGGTTTGCGGTTGAGCGACTGTTGTACCCATGATACAAGAGAGATTATCACTTTCTGTGCCACTGTAATTCTTGCTTGCCGCGCAGTTTCCATTCCATGTAACATGAGAAGTGAAGGGGAAGTATTCACAAACCGCGTGTAAGTGTCATTATGCAATTCGGTGCTTGCACAACCACTGATAGTCTTCGGACTTCTTTGCCAGCTTTGCCCACTCTACCATTTTAGCCTGCTTCATTCTTTATACACTTCAGTGGCGACAGGGCAACAAACAAATGCAACTGCCTTACTATTAAAGTATATGGAGAATGCAACGACGAGGAATTTGTGACCATAACTGCACAGGGGGCCCCAGAATGAATTTTACTGGTGGGCCAGGTATCTCAGTATAACACCGAGTGTCAGGTTGTCCATGCAGCCCTCTCACTGCGCCAATGAATAATGAAAACATCAGAAATTTTGTTGTGACCTGGATAAATGGGATGTTTTGGTGAGCGGTGGAGGGGAGGGGGACAGGCTCCCGTCGCTGCCACTCACATCCTCGGCTCCAATGACTTATGGATCTATCACTGAGATGACAGAAATGTAATAATCACCGCTGGGCTGGAAGGTTACACTGATCTATCATATCATTAGTGATTGTCGCCATGGCCTTTCACATTCTCTAGACCTCCGTTTATTTGTACTGAATGCCTGGCAAACGCCCGAAAATCAAATGTCAACAGTAAATAGACACACAGGATGGCGAATATCACCTGGGGGGCAGGAAACCTTTAAAGAACACCCCCTGAGTTGTCCTCTTCTGTCCACTTTGAACACATTCTAGCTGCTTCAGTTTCTGGAATCGCCTATGCTGGGGCTGTGGGCACTCGGCTTTCCAGGAGTCCTGTATGGTAAATCTGCCTGTGTTGTGTACCATCCAACTCCTTGTCCCGTATTATCCTAAAACTACGGCTTCAGGAAACTTATCAGAACTGCAACCAAAGAAGGTGTCACTCAGATTTCCAGAAGCCACTGATATTGGGTCCCACCCCATCTGTCTATATCACGTATATGTGCCATGTAGGGCGCTGCCAGGTAAGCTGCAGTGCTGTCATATTGGTAGTCACACCGATTTCCCAGAAATATTTGCCTATATTAACGACTTGACAGGGGATGACTACAAGGTGAGGACAGCGGTCATGCTAGTGGCAGATTAGGGGAACCATGGGCCCTGGGCTGTTTATACAACTTGGGCTTCCCTCACACGCACAATTTGCCCTTCTTCCCCAGTAGAATATTAGATACGCAACCACTTTATTAACCGTTTGGTGTGAATCTGCACAATATTCATCCTCTTCAATTGTGCGGAACCATTCCAAAATACACATCAAAATCTGCACCAAATTGTGTGGATTTTGGCGCAGATTTTTCCTCTGTGAAGAATCCATAGCAAATCTGCCACACATGAATTTACTTCTCCCACCAAAAAAGATATGTATTCTGTAAGACAACCTTTATCAGTGGGCGTAGATACAGCAGCTCAGTTTTAGTATAGCTCTCAATAATAGTTACTATATAATGTACTCAAATAACAGTTCTACACAGCTATAGTGATTACAATGCAGTTACCACCAGTGATCATAGGAGATGCCATCTCTATTTGGAGTCAGCTGTGTTCAGTTTTCTTCTCTCTGGGCACAGATCACCATTGAGATTGTTTCCGTCCACAACTTTCCTCCATGCGCTCTCCCCATCCTGCTGCTCCCACCATAATCAACTTTTCAGTGCCTCCCATAGTAATAATGTGTCTGCTGTTGCTCTACTTAATAATAGTAACCCCTTCTATGCCCCACTTAGTGATAATGACCCCCTCTGTGGCACCACATAGTGAAAATGACCCTCTCTGTGACCCCATTTAGTAATAGGACCCCTTCTGTCACCGTACTTAGCAATAGGACTCTGTGCCTCACTTAGTAACACTGTGCCCCCTTAGTAATAGTGACCTTCTCTGTGGTGCCACTTAATATTATGACCCTCTATGGCTCCAATTTGGAACAGGAACCCCTAGGTTGCCCCACTTAGCAATAGGACCCCCTCTGTGGCCCCAATTAGTAAAAGAGACCCCATTTTTGGCCCAAATTAACAAAGGGTCCTCCTGTGTGCCCCAAAGTACAGTATAGGGCCCCTCTGTGGCCTATGCTAGAGAGCCTTGCCCTGCTGCTACACCTCCAGCAGCAGGGAAAGGAAGGAATGGGTTAAATTCAGTACTACACTTACAGCCTTCCCACTCAGCCTATGATCTCCAGGCTCACCGCAGGACGTCATCATTACTCATCTTCCCTCCTGTTCTTTGTATGCATTGCAGGTGCACATGTGCTATGGTCAACGATAAAACTATATGGGGCTTCAAGAATCGCTTGTCCTTCATGCAGTCTAGATCAGCCCGTGTGAAGGTCAAATAAACATCTATCTCATTGATCAACACTCATTATCCGGGTCATATCTTGAAGTGTAAAATCACCTTTACTCTCCTTTATAACTTACAGATGGTAAAAGCGGAGCTAGACTGAAATGAGTGATGTCTGACTGCAGAATTAGACTGCACAGGGCTTTTTGTAGTCTGTAGTCAGAGAGACACTGTGATTTGCATAGGAGCTGCATATGAAAAATAGTAGATTTATTAAAGGGCCACTCCAGCAAAAACATATTTTCAACCTGTCCTCCTCCCCTGATTTTCAGTCACACTCTGGCGGTTTCTTTGTTATATTGCAGTCATTTCCATGCAGTGCAGCCCCCTGTCTGATGCTTATCAGGCACCATCTTGAGGTTGAGAATTTTTACTTTCACTTTCCCATCTATCCCATGATGCATCAGTATACTATTAGCTAGAGGCTTTCCCATTCTGCCTGCTGGGTGGAAAGTTTAATTACAATTACCTTCTATAGTCACCTAAATAAGCTACAGCACATAAGTATCCAGTCAGGAGGATGAGCTGTGATCCCCCTCTACTCTTCCTTAGTCAGACCTCATATGTTATACTGTGTCCAGTTCTGAGCAACCCACTTTAAAAAATACATAGACAAACTGGAGCAAGTTCAGAGAAGAGTTACCCAGATGGTGAGTGGTCTGCAAATCATGTCCTATGAGGAACGGTTAAAGGATCTGGGAATGTTTAGCTTGCAAAAAAGAAGACTGAGAGGAGACTTAATAGCTGTCTTCAAATATCTGAAGGGCTGTCACAGTGCAGAGGGATCAGCCCTATTCTCATTTGCATAAGGAAAGGGATGAAACTGAAAGGGAGGAGACACAGATTAGATATTAGACAGTGAGGGTGATCAATGAGTGGAACAAGTTACCACGGGAGGTGGTGAGTTCTCCTTCAATGGAAGTGTTCAAACAAAGGCTGGACAGACATCTGTCTGGGATAATTTAGTGAATCCTGCACTGAGCAGAGGACCCGATGACCCTGGAGGTCCCTTCCAAATCTACCATTCTATGATTCCTCCATTACACCTGTGTGGCAGGAACTGTGTGATCATCAATAGTAACTGTGATAGGAGTGTCTGTGCTCCCACTAGGCAGTTTCTGTGGTAGATACATGTAACAGCATTGCACAGACTGAGAAACTGACTAGAATATGAACACATAATCCCAAGTAGATCTGAGCCGGTCAGAACGGAAATCAACTTTTAACCAAGATTATTTGTTCAGCTTGTTTGCAAAAGTATACACACCCCTCAAACATCAACTCCTGTCTTGAATGTTACTCCAGTTTATTTGTATATGAGGAAATAATTGGGGTGCAGTAGAATATTTTCATATAAGGGGGGTATATAAGCCAGAGTCTTACAATTATAGGGGCTCTCTGGCGAGCAGCTCTCTCATTTTCCGGGAGCTTTATACAGGATTGCAAGATCTTAAATTCTTCTGGCTTTTTGCCTAGTTGAAAAGGTGTAGAAGGGGGTAAAATAAAGCTTGTTAATTTTTTACTACGGGGGAGTGGAGGTGAATTTGCTAAACCGCAGGACTGCGGAACATTGTTCCACCTGCACACACTGTGACGCCTCACCCCGCACACAAACGCTGCACTCTGCCTGTGGTGCACAATAACAAATGTGTTCCCTTTTCCCCCTTAATCTGCTCAATCGTCCCGTGCCCCCCGCAAGAATGCAGAATTTGAAATCCTAAATTACGCAGCCACGCAGGAACCTGTTGAGAAAATGTTTCTCTGCTTGTTAACAAGATGCTGAGTTGTGTTCTGCATGAAGACATTAGATTCCTCTAATGCAGCATCAAAAGGATATGCCAGATGACAGGCGGCCATAGATAAAAATATATTGGTTTAGCTATGTCTTCTGCTACTGGACTTGTGAAATACTGTATTATATGCAGAAGTGTAAGTGGAATTATTGGGGCCCTGTAGTAAAATGTTTCATTGGCGCACACCCCCATCCCCCCAAAAATTCTATATATTTATATTTCAGACAGCATAATTATAAGACAACTTTTACAACATGGTGGGCTCAGATATAGCGGCTCAGCTCCAGTATGCCTCTAAATGCAGTCACCAAATAATAGTCAGATACCAGCTAAACACAGTGATAGTGATTACCGTCTACTAACCTCCAGTGATAGTGATTGCAGTGCAGTTACCTCCAGTGATATTGGGTTACAACTTCTCTTCTATTATTATTATTCTTACCTGTGCCCAGATTGCCATGAATGCTTCTTCCAGCCATGACTCATCTCTGCATGCTATATCTTCTGCTCTTCTTGATGTCACTGTCAGTACCCCTCTATAGTAATAGTTCCCCCCAGTACCCTTACATAGTACTTTAAAGGGTTGTCCAGGATTTGAAAAACATGGCTGCTTTTTTGCAAACACAGAGCCACCCTTGTCTATAGAGCTGGGTGTGATTATGTAGCTCAGTTTCATTGAAGTAAGTGGTAGTACCAGACATAATCTATGGACAAGGGTGGTGCTGTGTTTAGAAGAATGCAGCCATGTTTCCTGGACAAATCCTGGGCCCCAGGAGCACTATTAAAGGTGGGGCCCCAGGACTGGGCATCAGTACAGCTGGAAACGTGGGGCTAAGTGAGAAGTGTGAGTGGCTACAGTGGATAGAACGTTGCAGGTTAGGTGTGCACCTGCGGTACATAATTTCATTATCACCTGTCTGTAGACTTTAGCTGCCTCATATCTGTCCCATAGGCATTGGCGAGTGCCCCCTCCACTCCACGGTTATAAGCCAGTTATCACTCTCCATATTGGCACCACAAGATGCCAATCTCTCAGTCCTCACAATCTTAAAAATCTTTAAAGGTGCTACCTCAATTTTTTTCTTTGGTTTTCCAGGAAGAATTACATTATTAGTGCTTTTGCAGTGGGCCAGAAAAACGGGGCCCCTCCATAGTGTACGAGTGCATTTGTCTCGTGCTTCATGTTGTCAGTGTCTTTCATGTTGCATGAATATGATGTGTATTGCACTTCTGCAGCACTGAATGGGTTAACTGGTATGTGAGAATGTCTGGGAAATGTATCTTGTTGTCTGTCACGTGAGCGTGTGATATATATGTGGATGCAAGGCCTGAGTGTGAGGTCTCTGCTTTAGGGTCTAGCATGTAAAGGAACTCACACAGACACCTTCCATTCTGTGTGGGCCGGAATGGAGGAGGTTGAAAGACATACATAGCCGTCCCTGGGCCCGTTACACTCAGGAGATGCCAGTGGTGTTAACCCACTGAGGAACTGAGAGAGAGTGAACCACCCTTGGAGTGTATGCCAAACGTGAGTACAAAACGGTAGAGAGCTGGAGAGTAGAAAAGGAGTTTGTGCCAGGCACGGAGCCCTACAGATAACTGGGACTGTAGATTCCTCGGTGAACCCGTGATTTCCTCCCTGTCATACCACTTAGTGATTTCTACACCAATTGTCCTGCTGGCATGAATTGTATTGTGCTTGGACTGCAAATAAGTTTCTACAAGTAAAGGAGCACTGCTGACCATTCTCGGCTTTGCTATTTAAACCTGCTCTGTGAGTGTGGACCAGTTCTTTCACCATTCAAATTCAGAGCAGAGGAAGGAACTGTGGCATCACCCGTGACAACAGATTACCAAGGTAAACTGCGTTGTGTGTTACCCTTTGAAAGGCCTACCCTCAGTTACTTGGATGGGTCCCGTACTACCCTCAGGGTGGGGGATGGTAGAGCCCTGTGACAAGGCCCAAACTCTATCCGCTGTCTCCTAGGCTGAAGGCCCACTCCTCAGACGCTGCACTTTTATGACGGGTACCTTCCCTAATGTTTTTTTGGTCTGCTTAGCAGTCTACAACTCCTTATAAGCCTTTGAGAAGGACTGGGAGCCCCAGAAATAAAACAAAACTTACATCTAGTGTCATTATTTGCTACAATGGCCCATTAGCCTGACACAACGAAGGGCAGGCAATCCAAAGGAATAGAGAATAGGTACTGCTTTATAGACACTCTGCAGTCCCCTATGCTAGTAGAGCTCATGCATGAACTGTGCTTTGAATTCATCCTAGTACCCTCTGGACTGAGTTCCCAAAATGACCAGAAAGAGCGGCAGACAAGACTAAAATTTGTATAACATCTACTCAAAGTACTTTGCCCAAACTCTTTTCCGAATACCAAGTTACTGTCCCCATCCGAATGGCCCCCTCACCTTGAGCTTTTGCCTCTAATAACTCAGAAGAGCTCACCACCAGCTGCAAGTCTAACAAATCTATTGTGCCTCCTCAGAAAACTGAGTTTTCAGCCTCAGAAACTTCATTTTTTTAATCATATCAAAAAGATGTTCCGGGATGAACTTCAGTCAGCAGTTCGTGACATCTCCAAGCAAATCTCAGAGTTGGGTCAGCGCACAACTGACCTTGAACAGAAGACCGACAAGAATCGATGCATTGGATCAGGAACAAGCTAAATGGGACAACTCTTCTGCGAGGGTAGAAGCCCTAGAGCTAAAATGTGAAGATTTTGAGAATAGGAGCAGAAGAGTGAATATATAGATTCAAGGCCTGCCTGAGCCCATCAGTAATCTGAAAGAGACTAAGCTATTTTCTGCTCTCCTCCTGCAAGTCACTCAGGAATCTCTCCGCATTGACTGGATTCATTGCGCACTCGCCAGACCTGCTAATCCAGACCTTCCAAGGGATGTCATTCTTAAACTTCACTATGATGAATTGAGGGATCAGATCCTGTCTGCAGCTCAAGATTTATCCACTCTTCCAGGGGTACCTACCTATCTGTTTGCTGCTATCGTCCCACCGCTTTAGTAAAAAGGAGGAACTTCAGACCCATCAGCCTGGCGCTCCAACGGGTGACTATCATAGATAAATGGAACTTCCCATTTGTTTGACTCATATATATCAATCAGAGGTCCTCCTCAGTTAAGTCTTTGGAAGATGGGAAGTGCATCCTGAAAGCAAAGATAATTCCGTACAACCCTGTGGGTAGTATGTCAACTAGACATCAGCAACCGTCCTGATCCCGGACAACTGTCCAGCGCCCTCATCGCGACCTAGCATCATCCTAGGACAGTGGTGACAAAACTATGGCATGCATGCCAGAGGCGGCACGCAGTATAGACATTTAGCTTTACGAAATCACTACCCTTCATAGGCTGCAGATGCACTTTTCTTCCCCCTAAAGTGCGGGGGAAGGGGGGGGGGGAATCACTAAGTCTTATAAATCGAACGTGCCAAAATTCGTTGCATCGGCATTCGCAAGTTTAAATGCGCAATCACGCAAACTAAATGACGGTTGCGCCAACAAACTCGCGATCATGCAAACAAATCTGCGATCAGTTCTCTCTTCTCCCCACTGCCGCCCATACATGCCGCTGATTGGTGGTGAGCGCTGACGGGAACTGCTGCTGCTTCCCCGCCTCCACCAATCGGCTTCTTCCCTTCCTCCTGCCGAACAAGCGCTGCTGTGACACGGAGCTCTGGTGTTTCAGACCTCTGCTGCTCCTTCTGGTACCATCCCCTGCACTGTCGCTGGGTGAGTTTAATAATAATAATAATAATAATCTTTATTTGTATAGCGCCAACTTATTCCGCAGCGCTTTCAGGCATAGATAAATGCAAAACAATACAACAATTGCAACAATTACAATGTGAGATACATTGGGTTAGACACAAATGGGTTGAGGGTGGTACAGGAGGTGCAGGGGTTGGGGAACACAGGCAATAGGAAATTTCATGTACAGATCATTTATTAGAAGGCAAACAAGGTGGAGCACCATAGGGAGGGGCGAGGGACTGGGTCAGGAGATTTGGTATGCTTCCCTGAAGTGGTGCGTTTTTAAGGCACGTCTGAAATGTCGTGCATCGGGAATTGTCCGGATGCCTTGGGGTAGAGCATTCCAGAGGATGGGTGCTGCTCTGGTAAAGTCCTGTAGGCGAGCATGTGAGGTTCGTATTACAGGGGTGTTTGGTCTGAGTGTGTTAGCCGATCGGAGTGAGCGCGCTGGGTGGTATACTGACAGTAGGGAGGCGATGTATGGTGGCGCAGCGCCATGCAGAGCTTTGTGAGTGAGGTAGAGGAGTTTAAATTTAGTTCTGCAGTGGATTGGCAGCCAATGCAGCGACTGGCATAATGCAGAGGCATCTGAATAACAACTGGATAGAAAAATGAGCTTAGCTGCTGCATTTAGTATGGATTGGAGCAGAGCGAGTCTAGTGCGGGGGAGGCCAATGAGTAGCGAGTTGCAGTAGTCAAGCCGGGAGTGGATGAGGGCAACCACGAGCATCTTTAGCGTGTCCGTGGTTAGGAACGGACGTATTTTAGCAATATTTCTGAGGTGCATGTGGCATGTTTGGGCCAGAGATTGGATATGGGGGGCAAAGGAGAGGTCAGAGTCCAGTGTGACTCCAAGGTATCGGGCATGCCGTCTGGGGGTTATGATGGTGCCAGACACTGGAATGGAGATGTTGAGGGGAGGTCGGTTAGAAGGTGGAAAGACAAGGAGGTCAGTTTTAGAGAGGTTTAGTTTGAGAAAAAGGGAGGACATAGTGTTAGAGACAGCGGACAGACAGTCGGTGATATTTTGGAGGAATGGTCCAGAGATCTCATGAGAGGAGGTGTATAGTTGGGTGTCATCAGCGTAGAGATGGTATTGGAGGCCAAATTTGTGGATGGTTTGTCCAATTGGGGCAGTATAGATAGAGAAGAGAAGGGGATCAAGGACCGAGTCCTGGGGTACCCCAACAGCAAGAGGAAGTGAGGGCAGAGGGCAGAGATAGAACCAGCAAAGGAAACACTGAAAGAGCGGTCAGAGAGGTAGGAAGAGAACCAGGAGAGAGCAGTATCCTTTAGACCAATAGAGTGGAGCATAGTGAGAAGGAGATTATGGTCGACAGTGTCAAATGCAGCAGACAGGTCAAGGAGGATTAGTAGGGAGTAATCACCTCTCGACTTTGCAGTCATCAGGTCATTTGTTACTTTTGTAAGGGCAGTTTCGGTCGAGTGTAGAGAGCGGAAACCAGACTGAAGGGGGTCGAGCAGCGAGTTGTCAGAGAGAAAGCGAGTAAGGCGGGAGTAGACCAGGCGTTCCAGTAATTTGGAGATAAAGGGGAGGTTTGAGACGGGTCGGTAGTTGGCAGCATTAGTCGGGTCCAGGGTTGGTTTTTTAAGCAGAGGGGATATAATGGAGTGTTTGAATGAGGAGGGAAAAGTGCCAGAGGTTAGGGAGAGGTTGCAGATTGTGGTGAGGTGAGTAATGAGAGATGGGGAAAGGGAGCAGAGGAGGTGAGAGGGGAGAGGGTCGCTAGCGCAGGTGGTGGGGAGGGCAGTGGAAAGGAGCCTGGAGACTTCTTCCTCTGTCATTGGTTCTAGCGTAGATAGTGAGTAGGTGCTGGATTCAGTGCTGATGTAACTGGGATCGGGGCTAGCCCTGCAGCTTTCAGCGATTTCTTTTCGAATGTGGTCGATTTATTCTTTGAAATAGGCAGCTAGTTCTCCAGCAGTCAGGTCTGTCGCAGGGGCCTGTTCCTTGTGGCTGAGGAGGGAGTGAAAGGTCTCAAAGAGTTGTTTGGGGTTGTGGGATAGTGAGGAGACAAGGGAGCTAAAATAAACTTGTTTAAAATATATTTTCCCTATTTTCCCCCTCTTAAACAGGGGTGCGTATGCAAAAAATATGGTAGTTTGGTCAACTGGACTTCTTAGTTTTTTTTCTACTTTATCTCTTTCTATTATACTAGGAAACTGGATTCTCTCTCTCTCTCTGGCACCCAGAGGCTTGAATATGGCTTCCAAGTCGGCCAGCTATGGTGGCCTATGAGGCTCACCTTTCTCTGAGCTTCATAGGCTTTGTAATACACTGCTACATTGAAGTATAGTAGTGTATTAACCCTTTCCAATCCAATTTGTATCCTGGTTTTCCTAGGGGGCTTACTCTTTTTCTGCCATTATACAATGGCGCTATCTGCTGGCTAAAGCATGAGGTGACGCGTTGGATAGGCTCCGACAGCAGAGAGGCTGGCAATATACAGTAAGAGAACCCAGACGGATGTCTTCCAACATCGGAGCTGTACAGCTTTAAATCATTATGTCTTCAGAGGTCAGACAGTAGATTGGAAAGGGTTAAGAGAATGATAAATTATGGTGATATTCAAGTCCTCTAGTGGGACAAAAATAAAAAGTTCAAAACGTGTAAATAAAATAAATAAGAACTCCAAAACACCACCTTTCCCCTTTTACTATGGTTCCCTTCTTTCGTAATGACCCAGAGAAGAAAGTACATTATTTAACCTGCACAGTGCTCGTCCTGAAAAAAACTAACAAAAATAGCTAATTTTACCTATCACTCCTTACAAATAACAGACTAGAAAATGATCCAAACATTACACGGTACCATTAAAAAGTATGACACATTCTGCAAAAAAAGATCCTTTTGCAGCACCATTGACAAACAAAAAAAATGTCAGGGATCTTTGAATGCAGCAATACAAAAAAGAAAGTGTGAAAAAGTTGCAAAAAAAGCCTGTATAAACTTGGTATTGTCATAATCGTACTGGCCTGCAGAATCAGTTTAACATATTATTTATACTGCACAGTGAACGCCATTAAAAATTAAAACTAAAAAAACAAACCAGAATTGCAGTTTTTGTTAATCTTGCCTCTAGAAAAAAATGGAATTAAAAGCAATCAAAATGAGGGGGGAATAAAGTACATAAATAGTAAAGCATAAAAAACTGTATAAAATCGTACTGGACCAGAGATTAATGACATTTTTTATCTTGCACACCGAATGCTGTAAAAATTAAATCCAAAAGCACAAATGGCACAATTTCTTTTTTTCCCTAATCCCCCTAAAATAAAATTAATAAAAGTTATACAATGCATTATATGCACCTCAAAACGATAACTTTAAAAATACAACTTGCCCCACATAAACAAGCACTCATATGGCTATGTGGATGGAAAAAATTAAAAAATTATGGCTCCTGGAAAGCGATGATGAATAAAACTAAAAAATGAGTTGGTCATTAAGACGCAAACAGGCTTTGTCACCAAAGGGTTAAAAGATTTAATTCTCCCCTCAAGAGGCAAAAGGCTTTCATCAAACTACTAATGACCACTTGTCAGTTCGTATGTGAGTGCTTTTCATGCTCCGCCCCTGGTGACGTCATTACTATTACAACTGGAGCCACTGTGGGTGTCACTATTACTACTGGGGCCACTGTGGGAGTCACTATTACTACTGGGGCTACTGTGGGAGTCATTATTACTACTGAGCCCACTGTGGGGTTCACTATTACTAGTGGGGCCAATATGTAGGACAATATTATTAATGAGGCCACTCTGCACATGTCAGCATACCTCAAGCCAATTTAGGGTATGCTTACACGTGGAGGAAATGCTGCGGAATGTCCACAGCTGAGATTTCCATGGCAAATTTCGCAGCATCTCCGCATACAAAAAACAGTGAAAAACTGCGCCATTGGTGTTGATTTTGACTAGAAATCAACCGCATAGCTGCAGCTGATTTCATACTATGCCGTGCTCCTCTCGCCTACTTCGTAGGCTTCCTGCCATCAGTGCTGCCCAGCTTCTGGTTGCCAGTGGCCTGGTCAGGTGCGGCGCTGCTGGTCAGTTGATGCTGATCAGGAGAGGCTACTAGAGGTCGCTGGAACCCGGAAGGCGGGGAGCACTGACAGCGGGAAGCCTTTGGAGGAGGTTAGGGGAAGTGCACCAATGGTACTCCAGTGCTCCAGCTTGGAAAAAAACACACAGCCTTCCTACCTGTTTATTTTGAAGTGTCTCTGCCCTTTTTATAATGATGGAGGTAAAATCATACATCATGGTAAGCCCCGTGCTCTGGCGTGTTGGCACTTTGCGCTAACAAAAGTGGGTTTTGGGTTGCAGTTTGGGCACTCTGTCTCTAAAAGGTTTGTCATCACTGAACTAGAGGCTTCTCTTTTGGGTCCAGTTGAACTTAATTCTGTTTTTTAGGACAAAGACACAGAGCCCACATCTATACGGCAACTCTTACCTCTGACCTATCATCTTTACTTAATTTGGAGGAGACATAGATTTAAGTACTCTGGAGGGAAGTAACCTTATTTCTAGAGTTCTTGGCAAATCATTTCCTCTCCCCACCTTCCTCTGGCTGACAAGCCCTTTGAGTTTAACAGTCAACAGCATGAACTCTCACCCTACATCTGTATGGCAGCTACGATTTATTTTGCCTCCCAATGGTTCTCAACCACTTACTCAATTGGCCCAGTTCATGCTCGGGTCTTGGAGATGATGCTTTATGAGAAGTTGTTGGCTATGTAAATCTGACCTATTCTTAATTGTATACATTAAAATTGTCTACTTTCATTGCTTATATCTTGTATGGATGTTCCTTTTTCTGTTTCATTCTTTATACTGGAATACCCTCTGTGAGAGGAATCTATGGGCTTCATTGCCCGTTTCGTACAGCATAAATCTCCAATAAAGTTGTTTGAGACTAAAATTATAGTATTGCTTGGAGTTGTAGCTCCACAGCAGCAACTTGGAGACTGCTGTTCTATGAGCTACAGCTCTGATCGGGGGTATTTCAGATGTTTTCTAACCAAATACCCCTGGAACACAAAGGCTAAATGGTCTGCAGTACCAACTTTGTACACCGGGTGTTATCTTGTTCGCTGCAGTTTGTAGTCTATACTTGGGCAGGATTCTTGGATGCCGTTGTAGTTTGTACTTGACGTGAGCGAAGCAGCTATTATCTACAATACACATTCTGCACAGTCTTATAATGGGTTTTCTCAGAAGAAGGAATATTATGCATTCTACACATTTAATCTTTTATTGCAAGGAGCAAAATTGCTTAAAATCCCGAGGCGATGGGGTGTTCTTTTTTTTATACCACCTAAGACAACGCTGCCGAGATTTAACCATGAAATATTCTAAACGGTGAGAGTCTGAGTATAAAGTCACAGCGGGGAACCGATAAAATACACGTTAACAGCAGAATGAAAACTTTATGAGGAGCGCTTGTTGTGACAATAATACAGCGGGAGTGGAAGGCGGCTTCTGTGATTCTCCATCCCCCCTCCCCCACCGCAATAAATGTAATTCAATTTCCTCCCACCGGCCCCTCCGCCCCGTTTCTCGGGCTGAACCTTTTTTATTGTTATTAAATGGAGAAGAGGCGGAATCTTCCGGAAACAGATTCTTTTCATGCAGAATGTTCTCTCTGGATCTCACTTGTTTTACGCTTTTAATGAGAACTCAAGGTCTGTCATACAATAGAAGGGGGGGGGGGGGGCAAAGTATGCGATTTAAAGGGGACTTCAATGTATTTGTAGCATATGTGGTGCTTTACCAAATAGGTGGAGAGAGGAGGTGCCGTCCATGCTGACACCGCTCTGCCACTAGGTGGTGGCATGCTCCATCTCCTTGTAGCTAGGCTGTTGACAACCAGTCTTAAAGAGGTTGTACCACATTAAAAGCTCTCCATAACCACAGGATAACTTGCTGATTGGTGGGTTATCACCGCTGAGACCCTCGCCGATCTCGAGAACAGGGTTCCCATATCCGGTTCTACTTCTTTCCCTGCAGTGACATTAGCATGAAGGGAGCGCTGGCCAAGCATGATGCATGGTCAGCGCTCCATTCATCTTAATGGGGCTGACGGAAATACCCAAGCGCGTGCTGCTCCTCTATCTATTCAGTCCCATTGAAAGTGTATGGAACACTTGTACAACCAGCATAAACGGGGGATAACTTCCAATGGCACAACCCTTTTAAAAAGGGGAACTCCATAGCAAACTTAGATGTAATTTTCCTGGGGTTCCTGGCAGAGGCGGGTTGGGGAAGGGGTGCTGACATCCTGGTCTGTTAGAGGACACATATGATTTTAAGGCCTCCAGTCTAGAGGGAGAGCTGAGGTTGGCCAACAGCTATTCCTTTTGACCCTACCTTACACACGCACGATCAGCCTAATGGGAAGAGAATAAGCTGCCCCTCTGGCAGCACCTTATCTCACATGGGAACATAGGATCAGGGATTTTGAATCCCACTATATCTAATTCTACTTTCTCCTGACATCTGCTCTTTGGGGGGCATTAGGACACCCCGTACATATTAGGCAACCAAGCTGGTCTTGCCAAAATCATTGAGTTCTTGTGTATGGATGCCTACTATATAAAGCGGGTTTCCCATTAAAGACATTTATACCCTATCAGCACGATAAACCTGTACTCAAATTGGTCTCACTTTACATGAGTGTGAAAGATCCCTCCCCACCCCTTGTCCGCAGCCAGCAATGGCAGGGGTCTGGATGGGGCGGAGCTTAGCTTCGTCCCTCCCATTGCAGACAGCTGGAGGGGAGGAGAGAGGCAAAAAGCTGGTGAGGGAGAGGGAAGGGGGAAGACCGATCAGATGGTAGCGTATATCGTCCGGCCGTGAAAACAGCGGCGGATATACGCTCCTGTGAATAAGTCCTAAGGCATAAATGTGTGATTGCTGGGGATGCAAACTTTGGGACCTGCAACAATCCTGCAGCTGCTACACCCATGTGAAAGGAGTAGTGACACACGACCACCATGTGTCACTACTATGGGACAGAGGGAGATTGCTGATTGCATCCATCTCCACCTACACCAGAGTAGTGAATACAGCTGTGGTTTAGCATGCAGACCACCACTCCATGCACTCGGGGCGTGTAGATGTGCCATTTTCAGGATTGCTGTAGGTCCCATCAGTTGGACCCACAGCTCTCAGACATTTATCCCTTATCCTAACGATGTTTTTCGTTAGAAAACCTCTTTCGTCCTGGTGTACCAAATAAACCCCAGTCCAACTCTAGCACCATTCCATAGTCAACAATAAGATCAAATAGGTTAATTGTGACTTCTCCCATAAGAAACAGACCTCAATATCAAGTGCTTGCTCTTTATATCACCCCCAAATGGGGTTGTCTTCTCCTGGATCTTTGGGCCCATTTGTGTTCAAAGACTCTGGTAGGCCACTGTGCTTTCCGAGCACCGCTGCAGCTTCATTCTGGCATTTGCGGGATCAGCCGTTGGTGGGATATCCCAGCGATGATGCCAATGTCTATCTTGATCCATAAATTTGAGAATTCCCTTTTAACATTTTGCCATACATTCCCAATAGGGTGATAATTCTTAGAACAAAACAAAGTACGAGGGCGATTCCAGATGAGACGTAAAGGTCGTTTTGAATTTAGAAAACAATAAAATTAAATGAATTTTTCACTTATAGCACCGGGGAAGGTTTCTGCGACCCACTGTAAATTATTGGTGTCAGACAGGAATGTACTGAGGGAAATGGAAGAGGAAGGAAGAAATCAAACTGTTCTTATGTCAATGTGACTTTGCAGCTGCATTTACATGGCTAGTAAAGGGTTAATAACCTTGGCCTGTCACACAGTGTCTTTCACGCCTGTTACCTTGACCAACTAATTAGTTCTGCTGTCTCCAGCATTCCTGACACAAGAGGTGATTGTCAGAGGCAGCCTGCAGGGGGTCCACAGCTGTTCCCATAGCAGGTACTACACATGGCCAAGAACAAGGCCAGCAACCCTATCCCTGCCAGGTACATTCACCAGTACCCCCTGCAGTGGACTGAGGGTTTTGGGGGGAGGGAGGAGGGGTTTCAACCAGAAATAGAAAATGGATAACAATTTTTGATATTTGTTGCTTTACCTGGTACCTGCCTGGGCCATAATCTGGACAAAGATCTTATATCTATACGAACAAGGCAGACTTTAATATGTTCTGTGCTCTTTGGTTTACATTTTCTCTAGCACCATCTCAGTATCAAGGTCAAAGCAAGGTGATTTGGCATCCTAGGCAGGTTAGGCAAATTTTTCCCCTTACAACCACCAGAATCAATTAAAAACTGCCTTACTCTCGAATGAAAGATATTTAAATACATTTTGAAAGAAACAGATGCAGTCTGAATAAATATTTAGTCTTTTGACTCACTTTACCTTTCTTCTCCATTCAGTCCAGACCATCCTAGCAATTTCACCTGAAGACTGCAGCAAAGTTTGCTGCCAAAACATCTTTGGCCAGGGGTAGTTATGTAGTGGGTGCAGAAGTAGCAGTTTTACCCAGGTCCTGAAGCCTGATGGGTCCGGTCATGGCAACGGGGTTTACATTTCTGACAGTCACCAGGGCTGTGTAAGATGGAGCCCAAAATGCCCCCTGCACAGCCTAGACCACCCTAATACACCTCGCTGCCCCCACTGACCATTTCTGACAGGTAGATCAGCCACCAGCCGACACACAACACACTTTGGAGTTATGGGACACTTAAAACGTTCAATGACGACTAATAAAGTTTTTAGCTTTAATCCAAAAAGAGCATTTCTTAGGTAAAAACTTACAAAAGGAGATATTTACACAAGGGTAAGGAGCTTAAATACACACTAACAGTATGAAAACAAAAAGGGATAAAATAATCATTATCCAGGAAAGAAGTGGTATGGCCATACCTATTTGAGTGTTGCTAGGCTGGACATAATCCAGGATGCACTAGCTTTAGCTATGTGGCACTTACATAAATCTTCTTCCAAAAGACAAAAAAGAGAATGCATCACTATAACTATATAATAGAATAGAAGAGAGCAACTGGCAGGTTTAGAAAAGACTCAGGATAAGTGGAAGGACCATCACTTTCCTGGGGAAAAAATGAAGGGCGGTAGCCAAAAGCAAATACCCCCAACTGAGTTGAAGAGAAAAATGACAATGAGTCTTGATCCCCTGAGACAGAGGAGACCACAGACAGCATGGGCACATGCTAAGTACATTAGTAGGGACATATATATAAGAACCTCCAAGTGCATTTACATACAAGCATACAACCTCACACATTCTTTGAATAAGCAAACAATCTTTTACTCCAATTCCCATCATCCTTATCCTGCACGTTATCTTAAGCAATAATATTTCTAAACATTTGCAGTGGAAATACAGTAAACTCTTCAATAGAATAGCATTTTTCAAAACATTTTTCCTATGCTATGAAAAAGGGAACATACATTTCTCTTTAGTCTTTTGGGGCCTAACCCTTTCCAATCCAATTTATATCCTGGTTTTCCTAGGGGCTCAGTCTTTTTCTGCCGTTATACAACAGCGCTATATGCTGGCTAAAGCTGGTACTGCATGAGGTAACACGTTGGATAGGCACCGACAGCAGATAGGCTGGCAATATACAGTAAGAGAACCCCGATAGATGTCTTCCAACATCGGAGCTGTACAGCCTTAAATCATAATGCCTTCAGACGTCAGACAGTGGATTGGAAAGGGTTAAACTGGGGAAAATAGAATAAAGTCTTTGCAAGTCTACAGCATCTCTTGGCTTTTCAGCACCATGTAGTCACTCGATGAGTGGCAGTAGGTTCTTCAGATTCTGAGCTAGTGCTGAAACCGGTGGGTGTTGCATCACTGCTCCATGAGCATACACCAATAGAAGAACCAAGGGAAGGGCTTTGGCATAAGAAGGCCCTTACTTCTTTGTCCTCTGATTGTTCAGGGTTTGCAGTCGGCTCAAAACAGCTCAAGTTCAGCTGCTGCTCAATGTCTTTCTCAGCTGCTTGCGGGTGATTAAGGGTCCATCCCCAAGGGAGTTCAGAAGGAACAAAGATGGGCGGTGGTGAAACTTGGGCTCTCAGGTCATCCACAAAAGTAAAATTGAAATTTTTATTGCCGTACTCACAAAGGGCAGTTGGTGAGGGGGCAACAAATTCTGAACCTCAGCATTGTCTTTATGATTATCCAAGGCAGGTTATGAGTATCCAAGGCAGGTACCAGCTTTCTACAAAGCTGTCTCTGGGGTGGTTTCTCTGCAGGCTCCATGGAATTCCCTCCCAGGAGGAGCAGAAGTAGCGGAGGTGGGGCAATAGAAGAGATAGAGGTAAAAGTGAAAGGGGCACCCTTTGGCAGGACAGGGTCCCATCTTGCAGGCTCCCTCAGACAATTCTCTGGTAATGGGAAAGCAGGTGTAGACAGTGGAGGATTGGGTGTTGGTAGCGCATTGCCAAGCCTTGGAGCTCCGGTTTATCACCCCAGTTGAAGCATGGCTGAGCAGGAGGGTATCCGGCAGGAACTCCACATATAACTTTAGCTGCCATCTCGCCTGGGTGAGTACTCGTGCTGGTCTGTGAAGAAAGACCCAGAGGCTCACTCACCGATGCTGGTGACTCCTGCCCTGGGCAGCCCTCTGTCTCTGGTGGTTGTTCAATGGTGGGGTTGATTTTTCTTCCTTGCTTTGCATCTCTTTGCAGGAACTCAGCCTTGTCTCTGCGGGAAATCTTCAGAGGCTCAGAGGGCTGGAAACAACAGGGAGTCAATATACATAGACGTTGGCAATATAACTTTTCTCCGGGTCCGGGAAAATGGTGGAGGCACCACTTCTCCATATTTCTGGAACAGGTGTGGAGAATACTGAAAATACAGTAAGCATGAGACAAATACATTCACATTGATGGAGGTCCCCCACTAACTCTGGGCCACTACATAAGGATTTAGAATTGTTAATGCTTGAGACCTGAGACCAAGCCAAACTTATGAAGGGGAAGAAATTAATAATAGGATATCATTGGTGAATAGAGTGCATTTGTGTTCTTGCCCTCCAATACAAAAGCCCATAACATTCTTATCGTCCTTAAGTAAGGATGCCACTGGTTCAATTGCTAGTGCAAATAACATGGTTTAGAGGCAAAGCCTTGCCTTGTTCCCCTTTCTATTGTTATGGTGTTGGATTTTAAACCACGAATCATAGTGGAGGCTGAGGGGTAAAGGCCCATTTACACGGAGCAATGATCGCTCAAAAATCGCTCAATAGCGATAGTTTGAGCGATAATCGTTGTGTCTAAGCACGCTGTCATTGTGCACTGCTAGTTGATTGTAAAATTTAAGCCAGCCTAAAAATTAATGTGCGATCTTATCAGGACCACATGGTTAGTTCTCCGCAAGTAGTGCTGATAGCATTGTTTCAGCTATTTAACCCGTCAGAGAACAAAGAAGCTGAATGCAGATTAGAGCCCTCAGGCTATTAACTGCATTCAGCTAAAGGCTTCATTTGCATACCTAATAAGCTACTAAGTAACTGAGTAGCTACCTAATAGTTTATGCAAAATGTTCGCTCAAAGCTGTCACTTAAATTGTCCTTTGAGTGATTTTTGAGCAATCATCTGCTGCTGTAAATGGGCCTTAAGAGTATAAAGGCTGTATGATAGATCTAAAAGTGGCCCAGAAACCCATCACCTCAAGAACAAAAAAAAAGTAATGCCAAGAGACCGAGCCAAGTCTCGATGTCAGTTTATTTAAGTGGGATGGTGGGGACATGTATGTTTAATACCAGAGTGGGTCTCTAAAGACCCATTTAGACAACGATTTTCGCTCAAGAGACATATTTTGAGTAATAATCGTGGGCATTTACACTGCAAGATGATCGCTCAAAATCCACTCAAAGGACAGTTTGAGTGAGAGCTTTGAGTGTTTATTTTGCATAAGTGTGTAAATGAAGTCTCACATTGTATGCAGAAGACAAGCGGGAACGCTATCTTCTGCATACAGCTGTTGTCTTCTTGGAGCGCTCAGCTGGTATCCAGCTAAACACTCCAAGCGGGGTATGCAGAACAAAGCTGGAGGGCTGTCTTCTGCATACTTCTGCTGTGTTCACGGAGCGCTCAGCTGGTATATAACTAAGCACACCGAGTGGAGTATACAGAAGACAGTTGCAGCACTGTCTTCTGCATAATCCTGCTTTGTTCACGAAGCGTTCAGCTGGTATACAGCAGAGCACTGTCTTCTGACTACTTCTGCTGTGTTCTCCGAGGGGGATACCAGCTGAAACAATAGTATCAGCGGTATCCTGCTGAGAACTCAGCGCACGGTCCTGATAGCTTGATGAAAGACAACGATGAGCGAATCGTTAATGAAAACTGCACGATGTCCGTGCATTTAGACCCAATGATTCTCACTTAAAAGGTGGCTTTGAGCGAGAATCATTGGGTCTATATGGGCCTTAAGTTTGTCACTGTACTGGGCTTGAATTTTTTTTTGTTGATTTAAAGATATTCAGCCTGTCCAGAAAAGTGCGTGGGCATTTTTGTATGAAAGTCTCAACTTGGTCAGGTGTGTCGATTTTTATATCCTTAAGCATGTTATAAATTGTCATGTTTTTTAAATTATTCCAAATTTTAGGTGTTTATAAGGGTTTATTAGCAAGGATTGAAGGTATTAGGGTAGCTGGAGTCATTGGGGAAAGTTTGTGTGGGTCTGGTATTGCCTTGCGAATGCCCTGAAGGCTCATGATTGTGCCATAGGTGATACGGCTAAGGACGCATTTATAGTTTTTAAACATTGAATTAAACCAGAGTAAATGCTGGTTTGGAGCTCCTGGTGTCAGGAGCGACTTTTCTATGTTTACTGAGGGGATATCTATTGAGTTGTCTACTACTGAAAGTCATCTGGCAAGGTGATTCACTTGATAGTGGTGGTAAATGCTAGGAAGGCTAAATCCTCCTTGTGGTATCTTTTGAATTAAATAGGAATAGGCTATTCTTGGTTTACGGTGGTTCCAGATATATTGATTAAAGAGGGTTTTAAGTTTGTTTAAAAAGTGTTTGTGTACTGCTATTGGTACTGTATATATATAATGTATATAACAGCTGGAAAGACATATTTGGATATCAGGTTTTTCCATCCCATCCATGAAAGGAAAGGTATATTTAAGCTCTGCAATTGGTTTTGTATTTTGGTTAGAAGTGGAATGTAATTAAGTTTATATAGCATGGGCGTGTCCGGTGTTACTTTGATACCCAGATATTTGATACCCACTGGGCCATGTGAAAAGAGACTGACGTTAATGACTGATATTGAAACTCAGGGACAGAAATTTTTAAGGCTTCGGGCTTATCATAATTTATTTTGAAGTTAGAGAGTTTCCCCAAATTAAAAAAAAATTCCTAGGATTGCTGGGAGTGCAGTTTTTGGGTTTGTTATGTGAATTAGGAGATTGTCTGCATAGGCTGCTGTACTGTGTGTAACCTCTCCGACTTTCAGGCCACTTATGTCAGGGCACTGTCTTATTTTTGGAGTAGTGTTTTCAGCACCAGAACAAAAGGGAGGGGGAAATCAGGCATCCCTGTCTAGTACCGACTTTGACCGTGAAGGGTTTCGATAAAGTGTCATTGACCTGCACTCTTGCTGTGGGTTGCGAATATAGGGAAAAAATGGCAGAAATTAGTTGCGTTGGGAATCCAAATTTATACTGGGCGCCTCTCATGTAATTCCAATTAACTCTATCAAAGACTTTTTCAGCGTCTGTGTTAAGTAGAATAAGAAGGTTTTTATTGAGCCTGGCGTAATGTATTGTGTGTATGATTCGTGAAGTGTTTAACTTCCCTTCTCTATTTGGGACAAACCCCACATGGTCAGGGTGTATGAGTTTAGTTAGAAAGGGTGCAATTCTATGTGTGATAACTTTAGTCGACACTTATTGGTCACAAGTAATAGACCATATCAATAAAATATGCTCAACACGCATCAAACTACCCCCAGTAAATACCCTCCTAAGGAAACCCTCGGCCAACCTACACTCATCTGACAAAATGCCTGATTGACCTGGGGCTGGACCAAGATAGCATTGCCCCTTCTAAGATCATCAGTGGAGTGACGGGCACATATCCATTCATGGCTCCAGAGGTGCTTTGCAAAAAGGACTATGACGCAGCAGTCGACTGGTGGAGCCTGGGGATTGTTGTATCCTGGATGGCAGCAGGACAGTCCCCTTTCTACCATGCCTCCTCCAGGAGAAAGCTGTACAAGTCCATCACCAGAAAGAAGCCAAAATATCCATCTTGACTTATCTTGGCTTCCATCTGACATGAAGCATCTTGCTGCGAAAGAATTTTTTGGCTTTTTATGCCAGAATCTGGTATAACATGTTCTGTAATTTTTCTCCTACGTGTCATTCCGTCCAGAGATTTTGATATATCTGGTTGACAAGCAATATGACCTCCATTATGGCTTCCACAATCACAAAACTCCTGGTAAAGGCACATTTGCAGAAAATTACTCTTTTTTATATCAGATACAAATCAGATCCTGATACAATTCGTCATGTTACAGTAGTGGACTGGTTTGTATCCACAACAGGTAAAACTGATAATTCTCTGTTATGTCTTGTAAGCTCAGCCTGTGCCAACAGTCTGCTGAACCCACGACTGTGCTGCTGTAGAAGAGCTCTGCTTACCTACAACATCCTATCTCCACCATCTGTATCCTGCATTACCATCATGCTACCCTGAACCCTGACATCCTTCAGCTGGCATTGGACATTATCCTCTTCGAAAGAGCCTCTACAGCCCCAGGAGCGGACGGTGCTTGATTGGTAACTGCCAAGTTCAGGAAAAATAGCCCGAGTGACTATTATCCCTGAACTCCTGGTTACTAGTAAGACCTCAGTACAGGCCGGGTAAGTAGCCTACACCACATACATGAAGATTAGACACAAGTGTAGGTACAAACACATACATAGACACAAGTACACACACAGATAGGTGTAGATGTCGGCTTATATCCTGGGACTTGCTCTGACCGTCATATTTGGGGTCAGGAAGGAATTTTCCCAACTTGAGGACAATTGGCTCATTTCTCAAGGAGGTTTTTGCCTTCCTCTGGATTAACTCACAGCCTTAAATAGGGTTAGGTTTTATTCATAAGGAAACAGCTACATAAATAACATAATATAAACATAAAAAAGAACAAAATCTTTAGCCGACATCTCATATAGTATGGAGGTTAGCTGCTGGCGTTTGATCCTGAGATTTATTCTGGTCACCATATTTGGGGTCAGGAAGGAATTCTTCCCCTTTGTACAAGGATAATTGGCTTTTTCCTATCAATGGGTTTTCTCCCTCCATAAATCTTTGTGTCTATGTCTTTATTTCCATTGGTTGTCTTATTTAATGTTCTCCCAATATCCCTAGGGATTGTATAGGGCATCGCTATTAGGCCTGTTTCACACAGGCTACAAAATCGCACAAATTTGTAGCGATGCAACATCACTTCACATACATGTGTTTTGTAGCGATGACACATCGCTACAAAATTGTGTGATTTTGTAGCCTGTGTGAAACAGGCCTTATGGTATTGTGCTTTCCTTCCGAGGACTTTTAGTTCAGGTCATTATATCGTTGGTCTGGAATCCTATGTGTCACCAAGATTTCTGGTTTCATCTATTTGAGACTGGCCGCAAACAAACAGGTTGGATTCCAGATGCAGGATCCCACTCCAGGATCAGACCCTGTGCTCGGCCAGTGACCCCGTGTGCCTGTCTTTTCGTCTTCTCTTATGTACTGCAGATGGTCCACACAGCTCTCCGTCATACATGCGCAGTACAGATTTCTTCTTTTATCCGGGGCTGGCAGACCCGGAAGCTATATCCAAGCGTCTGGGTGTCATAGCAACCAACTGGGACCCCGCAATCACATTGTGGGGGTCCATTAGGTGACAGAGGGAGCCCGCTGTCTTTGTCTGCCACTTACATGCCACGGTCGCATTGACAGCAGCGTGCAAGGAGTTAAATAGCAGGAATCAAAAGGTATCTTCAGTTCCCGCTCTTAGCACAAGTGTCCAGCTGTTATCTGACAGCCAAGCACCCACTCTTCCTCTAGCAAGGGATATCCACACTGCAGAAAAAAGCCCCTTAATGGCTGCCGTCAAGAGACGTATAGGAGGTCATTAAAGGGTTAAGGGGTTAAAAATAAGCAATTGTTCATAGATGAATGACTGTTTACAGGGACCAACAGTCACTTGGTTTTTAGGTGAGAGAAACTATAGTGTCTGTTCAACACCATCTTACTTCCCTTCCATAGTTTCAGTCTTCTTACATGACAGACATATTTTGTTCAGAAGATTGCAAGGCTGGAAGAATGAGCAAAAGCTGCAACTGACCTTTGCACACAAATATGTAGCCAGATGGCTGACTAAATGTGGACTTTGTCTTAGAAATGTATTAGTAAATAGAACTTTTTATTATCTGCTTTACTTTATTTGACCTTCTATACATTTAGACCTTGATTAAACTTAGGAGTACTTATAGATTACCGATTAATGATCCCAGACAGTGTGTGACCAAGTGACCAAAAGCCTGACGCCACTGCACCAGCTAAAATGTGTAACAAGTTATGCATATGCTGAATCAGGTGACTTTTGGTCACTTGACTTCAATGTATTCGTCTATAAATTCTTTGGCTGTTTGACAAATAAAGAGAATCATTTGCGATTTACACAAGTGCTGTGTGGCGTGTCAGTGATTCTCTGAGCTACTCGAATTTTAACCCTTAATTCGTAAGAGCAAGAATATACATGTAGCGTTACATAGCGCTAACACTGGTACTGAAATAAGAGGTGTGGTGGCTCAGGTGTTGGCACTGCCGCTGTTGTATCTGACAAAGGGTGACAGCTGTATGGACCCTAGCAATGCAAGGCAACACTGCATATCTAAATTTGGATTGGATTGCAGAATTGCCAGTGGAATTAGACCTTTTTCAATTCCGGATCAAAATACATACAATTTTATTGCTGAGTTTTCTGCATAACAGCAAACTCCACTGCACATTGCAGAACAATTCCATCCATGTGAAAGGTCCCACGAGGCCACAATGATCCTGCCTACAGTGTTGTGAAATATTCCCAGCCTGATGCACTGAGACACTGACACGGCACATCAGGTCCCGACTCGTATTCAGCACAGGACGGTTTCTCCTCATACACTGCTATGGACATAGGAGACGGAGAATGAGTAAACTATGCTATGGCGGAAAGCATGTGGATAAATGAATAAAAAGGTAGCCATTATTAATAAATTCTGGCATGTAAGCTACTGCGCCCGCACTACAGATGGCACTGTAGGCACAGTGAAGGACAGAACTCCACACTCCGCTATTTTCCCTAGTAATGGCTTCTACTTGCATACCTGTATGGGAGATTTTTTTTTTGCTAAAAAAGGTGCAGAATAGGCTGATTGAACGTCTTACAAAAATGCTTATAACTGCCTATTCTGTGCACTTAATAAATAAATGATGATTACACTTTAATAAAGGGCAGTGGGGGTCTCACCGTCATTGAATATAGATAAAAACATATGTTTGACTATATCCCCCAAATTTATGGACCTCATCTCTGAGATGTGGTTGCTGCAGTCAGACTCACAATAGTTGGGCTTCCTGACGCATCAATGCTCAGCTTCACTCACAGATGTAAGGAGTCCTTCAACCAAGAGTGTAACTATATGGGGTGCAGAGGTGGCAGTTGCACATGGGCCCTGAAGCCAAGAAGCATAGTAGTTAGGGAGCTCTGTAACAGGTTTTGCATTGGGGTCCGGCAGCTACAAGTTACGCCTTTGGACCATGGATATCAGTGAGCCCGCTGCAGCTGTACAGTTTGCCCTATGTTAAGACAGCCCTGCAAAAAATCAAACTATAAGTCTGATCCCACCAGATTTTCCCAGGGACAGAGGGGTGTGGTCAGGGGGCGGGGCTTAGTACTGCTTATGATTTTACAGCCGTTTCAAAAAAGCCAGGCAGCAACTTCCGCAGTATTTCTGCATTCAAAAAACAGTCAAAAACCGTACCATTGGTGCGGATTTTGACTTGAAATCAGCCACGTATCCGTAGCTGATTTCATACTATACAGTGCTCCCCCTCACTTCCTCCGAAGGCTTCCCACTGTCCGCACCTGACCAGGCCGCTAGGAACTAGAAGCCGGAGAGCACTGACTGAGGTAAGCTTTTGCAGGTGGTGAGCAGCAATTGTGTGAATTTTGATTTTGTTTTTTGGATTTAGAAATGCTGCATAATTTGCAGCGCAAATTCCTGCTGTGGACATTCCGCAGCATTTCTGCCACGTGTAAACATATCCCAATTCAGCTTGAGTGGGCCCAGTAGTAATGTGATGATTATCCGTTCAGTTGCATCCGCCCCTCAGTCACACCATGGATCAATGTTCTCCACACATTTCTGTCTTTCATGGCTTCTTTCAATTCTGCGATTGACATGTTGGTGGTGGCCTTGATTGTATCTAGCCATCTTGTTCGCCCCTGTGTAGTAAGTGTCCTCTATATCAGCCGTAGTAATAATAGTGACCACTATATTAGCCCAAATAGTAATAGTGACCCCTACAGTGGCCTCAGTAGTAATACTATTACTACTGGGGCTGATTTAGGAGACACTATTACTAATAGTGTCCCCTACATCAAACCCAGTAGTAACAGTGACCCCCACTGTGGCATCCCGGCTGGTAATCCCCTTCATGGTGACCCTGCGTCCCAAGAGTGGGATAAAAGCAGAACAGACGTTCCGCAAGAGGGACAAATGGCTGTCCTGCTTGGGACCCTGGGGAAAGCAGGACACAGGATGCCAAAGCAGGACTGTCCGCCTAAATCGGGACGTCTGGTCACCTTATATATTCTGACATCCTCTATTGCTTCTCAGGAGATAACTTGAACGTATTTGTAGAATTCAGATAATTATCTCATTGCCCACATGACAACAACCGATTCATTTAGATGTGACTGCCTTAATTACTTTATTTGTTTATGTTTTGATTTAATCGTTTATCAAAAATATTAATATTGCAGGAAAGTATAGAGCTCTTGTATGCTTAAAGAACACAAATATATTTGCAATTTTGTGTTAATTAAATGTATCACTTCTGGGAGGAACCTGCATGTCCCATTTTCTGTTGCCTCTACTGGGTCTTTCAACCTGAAGTTTTTTAACCTGCATTGCCAATTTAAAAGGCGGCCTCACCTATCCATGCCTCCATCCCAATTTGAATGTACTGCACAGATGATGTCTATTGTCCATCTGGTCTGATCAGCAGCTTGGTGGCCTGGAATAAATCTTACTCGGTCTGAGTTAATACATTGGCTTATAAAAGTATTAAGGTTAGTAGTCAATATTTTAGTAAGAATTTTTAATCATTATTAATTATAGAAACAGGATGGTAATTTTTGCAATCTTTATTAGGCTTGGGGATAACTAGATTATAGGCCCGATGAGCTGTAGGAGAAAGGCGTGGCTCTTGATGAAGGGAATTAAAAAAGAGTATTAGAGGGGCACCCAAGCTCGAAAAGAACATCTTATAATATATATTGGAAATATATATTAGAATTGGGGTCCTAGATGGCGTCAGTGATTTAATTGCATCCTTTGCTTCTTCTATTGTAATTCACCTTTCTAGGAGATCACAAGGTTCTGGTTTTAATCGGGGAAGTGCCTCTCCAATAAGTCTCTTAGGGTACATTTACATGGGACGAGCTGTCTGGCAAACGATGCCCGGTAGCTCGTTCCAGTGATGCTCGCTCCTTTGCGGTTATAAAGGAGTATCACTGGCAGCACACACAGCGCTGCCGGGATGGAGGTGGAGCGGGCCATGGAGCGGTTTCCCTCCACCCGCCCCTTTCACAGTAAACAGACAGTAGTTCAGAAGTGAAGAACTGCTGTTTACACTGTACGGTTTATCGTTCAGTTTTCTTGTTCAGTCACTGCATGCATTTACATGGTACAATTATCAATTTGAACGATTCTAAACGGGCCATTGCATCTACCTTATGAAAAGTGCTCCCTGGTGTACAAGTTTCTGTAAAATTGACCAAAGGCCCTACCTATGCTATCCATGTTTGGCTTAAATCGCTATTTGGGAGACTTTAAGTTAGGGATAGCTGAGAGGAAAGGTCTAGGAGTTAGGTGACGTACCAAGAGCCTACTGTCTCCCTGCAAAAAAAAAAATTAAAAATCAGTGTCTAGACAGTCTCGATAGATTTTTTGCTATGGTTGTGAGACATTAGTTTAATTCAGTATGTGCTTTGGAAATTCCTGATAAAAGATCAAGGGAAGGGTTGGCCTTATGACCCCTGTAATAGGGGTAAATAATGCGCTTCCTTTTCCTTTAATTCCAATGCTTGGAACGCTTTAGCGGCCAATTAAATGAGTTTTCCTCTTACTACTGCCTTAGTAGAATAAGTGGTGTCTTCAGGGCGGTTATGCAATGAAAAAAAATACTCAAATGATACGAAGAACCTCTGTGTCTTGTAGGGGTATAAATTGTGAAATTAGCAAATGAGATTAAGTATGGGTAATGGTCAGATGGGTACTAAATTATTGTTGACTCATTTAGTTTAGGGATTACTCTGACTTGAGTAAAGACTTGATCAATTCTCGTGTACACATTATGTACCACCAAGTAGTATGTAAAGTCTGTAATCGTAGAGTAACAATCCCGCCATATATCTACAAGACTGAAGGCGTGCAAAAGTTTCTTGAATTGAAGATGCAGAAGGGGGGATAAGCCTCGATGCTTAGTCCCTTCCCACTATCACCAGGCTCTCAAATCGCAGAAGTCAAGTGGACAACAGGTTTTGCAGGAATGGAAGCAGTCTAGAATCGGGGGCATGAAAATTAATAACGATAACTGGAGCTCCATTTAATACGCCAGAAATCACAATGAACCTCCCCCCACGGTCATGATGAATCTTTTGTAGGATAAAAGAGGCTCACCTTGAAATCCAAACACCTACACCCCTTCTCCTGTGTGGAAGCCAGAAAATATGTCGGGCAGTTTGCTTGAAAGAAAGCCGGGACAGAGGAGCAAGAGAAATGCGTCTCCTGGAGGGAGATCACATCAGCATGACATTTGTAGTATTTGAAGACCTTCTCTCTGTTGATGGGGGGAGTTAAAACCCTGAACGTTCTAAGACATAAAGGATATTGATTTAATCACCATATAAAGACAAGTAATTGGCAGTTTCAAGCTTATAATTATGGTATAAAGGCAATAGCTCCCTGGGAGGAGCTCTTCAAAAAAGGCCATCCTTATGCCCACTCAGAGGGGAAGAAGACCAACACAAGATGGGAAATAACAGTGAGACGAGCAAAGCAGAAAAGTGGAGATAAAATACCCCATCCAACGTGTCACATACATGACCTTAGATAGAATGTCGGGAGACATAAGTATCAGCCGACAGTCCATTAAAGTATGGAACAGGCGCTCATATTTTATCCATCTCACGGAAAGCAAATATGACATCAACCCCTTCCATTTACAGAGAAATGTAAACCGTTCCGCAGAATAAAATAATAAACATTGTTTGGTAAAACATTATAGTGTAAAGAACGGTAAACAATGTCCACCGCGGGAGCAGAGGACTCAAAGGGAGTAAATGCAAAAACTGGTGTCAATGTGAGGGCCGCCCCCACAGGGGATCCCAACAGATTATCCCTCAGGTAGGCGAGCTGGCTTTTCTCTTAGGTGTGGAGCGCCACAAAGGTGAGATCGGCCCGATACCCCCAGACAATCCGGGTTAGCAAGAGGGTTCTTTACAAGAGAGGCCCAGTTGTTGTAAAAGGAATCGCCAAGTGCAAAAGAGCTGAAGTTGTGCTGTTTGTTATTGAAATGAAGCATAAACTGAGTAGAAAGAACCAGTCGTATTGTATGGCTCTGTTCGTCAGGCATTGCAATGAGGTTTCAGGGACCTGCGCCTGTGTATTATTCCCTGGAGAGATGTCCAGGAATATTTAGACCTTATGACCTGCAAAAGAAATGGTTTAAAGAACTCTAGAGGCTTGCAAAACTTTTTCTTTTATGGTGTAGAAGCGGCGTTTCATCTCTATGCCACTAAGGTGGCCAAGTCTGCAAGGGGCTGCTAAGGTGCGACGTGTTCTGTCAATCTCCATATGAATGTAGAAATAGGAAAGTCCCGCAGCACACCTAACACATGCACTTCAGTGCAGAGGTTCCAGTCTGTATTTGCCAAGCCACCTGTGGGGTCATGAACCAAACCCCAAATAAATGCAATGGTATCCAAGGAGGCGGCAGCATCAACGGTGTAGAGATTATAAAAAAAGGGTTTTATTGCTCCGTAAAATGGCGCCGTTTCGACTTAATCTAAGTCTTTTTCAAGCCTAATACATTGCCATGAACACACATCTTATATAGTGAGGACAGACAGGGAGGACACTCCTCCAACTCCTTAATCAGTAAGTAATACAACACACATGAAACAAAAAACAGACATGGACTATACAAAAGACAAGGTTCTCTACACATATACATTAAGGTAAAACCTGGACTGCATCCATGTGTTGGGCTGCTCCACACAGCGTTCCACTATGTCTCCATTCATATGTTCAGCCGGATATACTGTCAGGTGAATCTTCCCGGCGCACCGCGCGTACGCGGATTGCGTCACAGCCAACCACAGTAACACTGCCGATCAGCGTCTCGACCATCCACTATATGGCGCTGACTCTATCAGGAACTAGTCATGCATAAGGGCACTTCTGGGATTAGAATAAGCACGGCATTATATAAAAAAAAAATTTCCGTATTAATAAAGCAAAAAAATTTTTTTTCAATTAGCGGTTTTAAAAATTTTCTTTATGTATCTTTATAATTTTTTTGAAGTTTACTTGCTTATGCACCGTATTTTTGAAAGACTAGTTATTCACACCTATTCAGGTTTGCTATTTTCTGTCCACTTTTTGTCCAGTTACATGTTGGTTTTTATTTATATTTAATATTTTTTTTTTCGTGAATTTTTTTTGTGAATTTATGTATATTTATTTAGCTTTTTTTCACCATTATACAGTTATTCTTTATACACATGCGCATATACTACATCATGTTTTTTTATTTTTAACACTTTTTTCATTTTTTTTTTTTAAATTTTCTCAAAAATGTTTTTTATTTTTTGGATATAGGTTTTATTATCTACAATTATTCTCTTCTGTTTTGCTTTATTAGTATAGGTGACTTTAATGTTTTGCTGGCACCTTGTGAGCTTTTTGTGAATTTGCAGTATTCCCTTATGTGCCAAAGTAATTTTTGCTATTATATATAACAGGGGTCCCCAACCGCCGGGCCGCGGACCGGGGCCGGGCCGTTGGGTGTTTAGCGCCGGTCCGCGGCACCGCCGGGAACTTTTACTCTAAACACAAGGCCCGCGGGCCGAATCCGGCCCGCTGCCTTGTGCTATGTGTCCCGCGGCGTGCCGACGCCGCTGACCACCCAAGCGATTACCAGCGGGGGCGCCGCAGCTCCCCACTGGTAATCGCGCTGATGCCGGCGCACACACTGACGTCTGTGCAGCCAGGATACTCTTCCCCGAGTCCCCTGCTCATTAGTTCCGCAGGAGAGGACTCGGGGAGGAAGCGTTCCGGGCTGACGTCAGGGCAAGCAGACAGAGAGCGACAGCAGGGAGGAGGTAAGTATATGGGTTGGGGGGGCTGCCTATTACGGGGGGGTGGGCTACTTATTACAGGGGAAGGGGCTGCCAATTACTGGGAGGGCTGGTTATTACTGGGGGCTACTTATTACAGGGGAAGGGGCTGCCTATTACTGGGGGGGATGGTTATTACTGGGGGGTGGGGGCTACTTATTGCAGGGGAAGGGGCTGCCTATTACTGGGGGGGCTACTTACTACTGGGGGACCTGCTTATTACAGGGGGGACCTGCTTATTACTGGGGGGTTGCTTACTGGGGGGGGGAGGGGGTGTGCTTATTACTGGGGGGAGGGCTACTTGTTACAGGGGAAGGGGCTGCTTATTACTGGGGGGGGGGGGGTACTTATTACTGGGGGGGCTGCCTATTAAGGGGAGGCTGCCTATTACTGGGGGGGGACCTGCTTATTACTGGAGGGATTGCTTACTGGGGGGGGGGCTACTTATTACAGGGGAAGGGGCTGCCTATTACTGGCTGGGGGGACCTGCTTATTACTGGGGGGAACCTGCTTATTACTGGGGGGGGGCTGCTTATTACTGGGGGGGGGTGTTCTTATTACAGGGGGGTGGGGTTGCTTATTACTGGGGGGGCTGGTTATTACTGGGGGGGGCCTGCTTATTACTGGGGGGGGGCTGCTTATTACTGGGGGGGATTGCTTACTGGGGGGGATTGCTTACTGGGGGGGCTGCTTATTACTGAGGTGGGGTGGGGGCTACTTATTACAGGGGAAGGCGCTGCTTATTACTGGGGAGGCTGCCTATTACTGGGGGGGGGGCTGCCACCTAGTATTCGGGGGGGGGCTGCCTATTACTTGGGGGGGGGGGGGGTGCTGCCTATTACTGGGGGTGGGGCGCTGCCTATTACTGGGGGGGGGACCTGCTTATTACTGGGGAGGGGGACCTGCTTATTACAGGGGGAGGGGCTGCTAATTACTGAGAGGTGGGGGCTGTCTATTACTGAGGGATGGGGGCTGTCTATTACTGGGGGGGGGAGATAAATTATATGCTGCCCTATGTGTGTGCTGGGGGGGGGGGGAGATTATACACTGCCCTATGTGTGTACTGCCAGGACATTCTAATGTCATAACTAAATAAGAATGCACTAAACTCCAACCCCCTTCATAACCCCGCCCCCTATAACCAAAGCCCCGCCCATGTCCCGCCCAACCCTGCCGGGCCTTGTAAAAATGGTCTTGCTTGAAGCCGGTCCCTGGTGCCAAAAAGGTTGGGGACCACTGATATATAATATACTTTATGTATAGGCACCCTTGGTTGGCGTGCTCCATTGTTTTCTATTACGGAGGTGCCATCTTGTGGTTGGCCGTGCTTATTCTAATCCCAGAAGTGCCCTTATGCATGACTAGTTCCTGATAGAGTCAGCGCCATATAGTGGATGGTCGAGACGCTGATCGGCACTGTTACTGTGGTTGGCTGTGACGCAATCCGCGTACGCGCGGTGCGCCGGGAAGATTCCCCTGACAGTATATCCGGCTGAACATATGAGACATAGTGGAACGCTGTGTGGAGCAGCCCAACACATGGATGCAGTCCAGGTTTTACTTTAATGTATATGTGTAGAGAACCTTGTCTTTTGTATAGTCCATGTCTGTTTTTTGTTTCATGTGTGTTGTATTACTTACTGATTAAGGAGTTGGAGGAGTGTCCTCCCTGTCTGTCCTCACTATATAAGATGTGTGTTCATGGCAATGTATTAGGCTTGAAAAAGACTTAGATTAAGTCGAAACGTCGCCATTTTATGGAGCAATAAAACCCTTTTTTTATAATCTCTACACCGTTGATGCTGCCGCCTCCTTGGATACCATTGTAATCTCCATATGAATGGGATAGACATCTGTAAAAGGTCAGACACAACCCCCAGGAGGTCTTATACTTTTGGGTAATCCCATGATCCTAAAGTTTTTCCTCAAAGATCTGTTTTCAAGATCCTCTCTTTTCATGTTAGGAGCTTGCAGTCGTTCCTGAAGTCTACCACCATCTGAGTGTTTTGATTTACCTTCCATACTGTGTTGGACTCACTGGACTCAAAAGTAGACAACTGCCTCCCATAATCTGAGAAGTCCTGTTTTATAAAAGTTGTTATAGTCTCTGTGGTTTTTGAAAGTTCATTGGCTAATAGCTCTCTGAATCTGGAGAGAACCAAGGTATTTAGTGAAAAATTGGCTTCACCAGGCATAGCTGGTCCAGAGGATGAAGAAAGTGTATCCTGGCTAAATTGGGCCTTGGATTGGACGTTGGATCCTTCTGGGAAGATAGAATCCTGACAGAAAGACTAGCAGAAGTCTGGGGGAACCATGTAGGGAAGGACGATTTTTGTCATATGCCTTAGAACGAGTTAGTGCCATTTCAAAGAGTCCCTTAATAGAGCGTTCACCACCACTCAGAGAAAGCTTGGATCTCATGCGGACTTCCCTGGGTCATCCACCCATCGCAGGTGCCTGCATTGTATTAAAATGTTGTTAGAATAGGGATTTAGTTCACGGTGCTGAAGATAGCTGTGTGGGATGGAAAGGCCCTATGCAGCTCGGCAGTTACATCACCAACAGAGAGAACTACATCTATGCATCCAGTTTATAAAACTTTAATAGTACAGATCCTCAACATGAAGAGGCTTTTGAAAAATTAGAACCAGGGTCATGAAAAATATTGTGTGAATAGTAGGCAGGATATTGAAGGCCAAAGCTGTACGATGGCTGATAGGTGGAGACAAGGTATAAAGTTTCTCTTGTAGTTTAAGTTTAAAATGTAGACTAAAGTTTCATGATATTAAAATGTAGATCGCCAGGCAGGCTATGAAAATTAGGGCAGGCCCTCTTTAAGGCAAAAGCACAAAAGTCCCCAAATCCGGAGCCTTTTAGGTATCCGGTAACTGCTCCACTAATGTTGTAGAATCTAGAGCTAATGTTCAAAGGGGAGCAAACTGCCATACATAGCTCTGCACCAGACAGCAGGCATAAAAGGGTTGGGAGCTGATAACATAGGCAGTGCAGTATCAGTCTCATCTAACTTGTAGGTGTGGGGTGCCTTTCCGCTAGGTGTCCCTGCAGCAGCTAAATGGTGGTAGCAAGGTGATCCAGTGGAGTGTCTCAAGATACAGAGCCTGCAGCCAAGCTGTGCTCTGTTGTGGGTATAATGGGTGCCACAGGCTGGAAGTCCACACTGATCTGGAGCTGCAGTACTGCAAGGAGCCAACAGGACCCACTACTGATCCAGAGGGAGCAGGGAGAGGAGCCGCCACGTCCAGCAGGGAGGTGATATTCTTTCAGATTTCACCACAGTTGGTTGTGCAGCCAGCCACGGTAATCCCTCCTGCAGATGCACAGGCCAAGGAAGCCATGATCTGCAGCAGCAGCATGGTAGGCCAGGAGACCCCTCTATCTGCTCCCCGAGAGTAAAGGGAGGTGATGCAGGCAAATTCTGAGCCACACCCTTTGTGCCTCCACTCAGTGAAATTAAAAAATGCTTATACTGCGCTCTTTCACCGCTCACTTCTAGCTAGTATGATCACATCATGTGATTGCCACCACCAATTATTTATGCTAATTAATCTTATCCTTAGAGGGTGGAGTCAGCGGAGTAATATTACTGGACAGTCCATTATGATTACAGAGTGGGTCAGCAGAGTGGCCTCCTCATCATTAAAGTGTGGAGTCTGCAGTCCTTTACCATTAAAGGGCGGAGTTTGCAGTCATTTGTCATTAAAGGGCAGAGTCTGCAGTCATTTATCATTAAAGGGCAGAGTCTGCAGGTGGCTCACTGTCAGTGTGCTGGTACATCTCTAATGTACTGCTGTGCCATAGATAACAGACAGCTCATGCCCACAGAAAAGACCCCTCCGCAGTCTCTGGACCTCCATCCCACCCAGGACCATCATTGCCTCTTCTTTCCATTTACTTTCTCTCATTGCAGCTATCATGTAGTGCACATCCTGCTATGCCGATAAACATGCAATATAGCCCTCTGCGCCCGGGGACGTTCTCACAGGTCTGGCGTTACCAGCAGTACAGCCCCTCCCCTCTTCCTGCCCCCGAGGAGAAGCAGCAACAACACGGAGCCGATTCTTATTTAGCAAAAATGTTTAATCTCTTTGTGATGCGAGGATTTTATTTACAGGTACTAAATCTGAGCGACATTAAAATAGTAAGATATTTACAGAGGATGGCTCAGCGGGCGGCGAGTCACAATCAAGGTTTTTTTTATTACATTTTTGCTACAGGGCAGAAACTGCCATTGCTCCACTTCACTGCAGCAATGGAGGGATTAAATGGACAAATTGCTTCTCCTGACGCTCTTGTGGGATGGGGAGGGCGGTTTCACTTCAGCACAGGGGGGACCCCCAATAGGTATCCACTAATATTTAACCCTCTAAAAGGCCACAGGAGTCAGCAACACATTACAGGACCTGGTGCCCAACCCAAGAAACGCATGGTGTGTAGGCGCATCGCTCTCCATCTCAGCAGACGCCACTATGTCACTAATACAAACAGATGTGAAGAGGAAACATTCCCGGAACCATCGGGGGATTTGCTACATTTAGTAGACGGATAAAAGCTTTTATTAGCGTTTGATGTTTGTTTCCCTTTAATCGAGCGGTAGTTAGTGAAATCTCTGCAGACGGAGAGGCGCGAGCGGAGAAGATGTAACGAACCTGCAGAAGATGGAGCAACGCAAAAACATCATTAACTGGGGGAGGGCGGTGGGGGGGTCTGTGTGCAGCAGCTGAATGGACCGCTATAAATGCTCAGTGGGCCGGCGAACAGTAGTGACTTGGACTGTGATCTAACACACACTCCGATTTGTTGAAATTTAATTAACCCCTTAGTGATCAGCCTATTTTATGCCTTAAAGAACATGCAATTCTAATCGTTGCATTACAAGATCTATAACTGACAGGCATGGGAGGGCTTGTTTTTTGTGGGAAGAGTTGTAGTTTTTATTGGTTTCATTCTGAGGTACATGCGACTTCTGGATTGCTTTTTATGTTTTTTGGGAGGCGAACAAAAGAACAATAATTCCAGCGTTACTTTTTAAAGTTATTTTTACGTCGTTTATCATACAAGATAAACAATTTTAATTTTATTGAACGCTTTTTTTAGTCCTCGAAAAGGACTTGAAAATGTGATTGTGCGATCGCTAGGATAGTACACTGCATTACTTATGGAGTGCATTCTACTAAACTTATGACAGCAGCCGATTAGACTGTGGGACCTAATAGGATGAGTTACATGGCGGACATGGAGGCTGCCATAGGAACCCTTTGATAGCTTGTGATCGCACTGTGGGGTGCCGATGGGTAACAGAAAGAGCCCCCTTCGCCTGTCATCTGCTTACATGCTGCTGTTGCCATTGATTGTGGCATGTAAGGAGTTAAACTGCCAGGATCTGAGGTTTCTCCATTACTGCTGGTTAGAGCAGGAGTCTGGCTGGCAGTAGTCAACTAAGTCACTGCCTTAAATTAAAATGTATGTGCAGGTTTAAAGCCCATTAGTGAGGTCGGATAATAGGCGTGTTGTGGTCACTAAGGGGTTAAGATCAAATAAAGCAAATAATCTGCAAACCAATTGATCAGTTGTGATAAGCCGGTCACCAAGGGGCCTTCACTCATCTCTAGTGATATTACTTGCACCAGTTGTGCTCCTGAAACCAGGCAGGCTCTGGAAGGTGTAGATAAACACAGTGGGGCTTGAAGTACCAACATGCCCCTCTGTGCAAAAACGGACAGTGTAGGTAGGTCATCTTTGATGGAATAGACTATAGGTGTTGCTCTTGCACATCATCCACCATAATGTTGTGCTCTGAGGCAGCAGCTTTCCACTACTTGTTCATTGAGTTAATGGACTTTGCTTAGATGGTAAATGAGACCGTTGTGTAGATGTAAGTAACCATCAGATGTTGGTGACATCATGACATCAGAAATGGATGTAACCTTTGGACCATCTCAGTGACCCCATACACAAGTGTCTCGGGCGATCCTTAAAGGAGATGTCCCGCGCCGAAACGGGTTTTGTTTTTTTTTAACCCCCCCCCCCGTTCGGCGCGAGACAACCCCGATGCAGGGGTTAAAAAAACCACCCGCACAGCGCTTACCTGAATCCCGGCGGTCCGGCGTCTTCATACTCACCTGCTGAAGATGGCCGCCGGGATCTTCTACCTTCGTGGACCGCAGCTCTTCTGTGCGGTCCACTGCCGATTCCAGCCTCCTGATTGGCTGGAATCGGCACGTGACGGGGCGGAGCTACACGGAGCCGCTCTCTGGCACGAGCGGCTCCATAGAAGACTGCTGAAGACCCGGACTGCGCAAGCGCGGCTAATTTGGCCATCGGAGGCCAAAAATTAGTCGGCTCCATGGAGACGAGGACGCTAGCAACGGAGCAGGTAAGTATAAAACTTTTTATAACTTCTGTATGGCTCATAATTAATGCACAATGTACATTACAAAGTGCATTATTATGGCCATGCAGAAGTGTATAGACCCACTTGCTGCCTCGGGACAACCCCTTTAAATCTGAGTATAAAAAGTGCGGTCACAGAGAGGACTGATAAACATCTAACATTAACGAAAACCTTGCGTGGCTTTTCCCTCTGAAGGGGCTCATCACATCATATCATGCAGTCCAGCAGCTTCATGTGACATCACACCGCATGCTCTGGTGTTTGAGGGGAAAAAAACGGAGTGAGTGAATTAATTGGTTAACAAGCCAGTGTAGCCGACACTGCATGACCAGCGAGAAAAAAAGATCAGAGTCAACCTCAGGATCTTAACTCCATAAACCATTTACAGTCACTACTGTTCTTAAAGGGGTTGTCCAGTAGAAAACTATAGGTCTATCTTCAGCATAGGTTATCAATGACAAATCAGTGGAGATTTGTCGCCTAGGACCTCCCCCAATCAGCTGATTTCTGGACCGATGCACTTGTGCGCTGATCTCATGTATGCAGGAAACAGACAGCTCCGTGCGGAATGCAGCGGGGAGGTGTGGTTACTGCAGACTGAGTCCTATTGAGGCAAATTGTAACTTGAAATACCAAGTCTGACCACTGCAATGGAAACGGAGTTGTCTGTTTCCTGTAGAAATCGTCTCGGTACACAAGTACACTGGCCGGAGAACAGCTGATTGACAGGAGTTTCCAGGCGATGGACCCTTCCTGCTGATCTGCCATTGACGACTTACCCTGAGGATAGACCATCAATAGTTTTTAACTGAACAACCGCTTTAAGTCATACAATAATCGTATATTTTAAATGGAGATTGACAACTTCCCATTGAGGCCTGAATGAGTGGGACTGAACCGACAATCCAAACCTTTCAAATCTTCATTTTTATTAGAAACTTCAAAAGAAAATCCCTGAACACAACGCATTTCAGATTTAGTCATAGCCTAGTGATTTAGAGCTGCTCCTAAGAGTCTAGACGCGGGATACATATGAACTTTAGCTACAATTAAACCGCTTTTGGTACCACGCTGCGTGTTGCTGACTCCTCCGGCCAAGGGACTCATAAACCAAAAATTAAGCCATTCATCAATCTTGCTTTTGATGACAATAACCCACCCATGCAAGTTATAAATGGAATGCTCCAACAAAGCACCAGCTTATCATAAGCTACTCCTCTGACTTTTGGGGTGGGGGGGGGCTGTATTAAGATTTTCAACATTTATCTAAGCGCCTTCCTTCGTGTACAGACGGGAATTGATAATAAATTAGGACGACACTAAACCACTCAGCACTTTCCGAGTTCCTGTACCATAAATTGTAACCAGAGACAAAATATTTATATATATATTAATGCCCACATAATTATCTAATGCAGCAAAGCATTGTGGGTAGGCTCTGCCAACCAAGACCGTAGATATGTACATTCATTTAAACGGGTGCCGTGAATCTCTATGTGCTTTCTGCAGCCATTTTATCTAAAACATTTCCAACAATATTTCTAAAATTAGAAAAATCACACAATTCATTCCAAAACAACATGACGGGGGAGAGGGAGAAAACTGATTCGCCCCCCCGTTGCTCTCCATCTTGGGACCTTCCCCCAAAGGACAGGCGGTGGTTTGATTTGCACCCCTTCCTTCACCTCTAGATTCTTCTTCAAAAACTTTTATTTTGAATTTTTATTCACTAAAACAACATTGAAATGAACATGGCACAGAATATAGTCTAGAAAAATATCAAAGGTTCTGGATTACTTTGTCCGTTCCGCGGGGGCGGGGCGATAAGTGGGATTCTTTAACCCTTTAATTCTTTTAAACTGATGAACACAAACACATTCCTTTTTAATCAGATTTTTTTCGTCAATCTTTTTTGTTTTGTCTTTTTTTTTTGGTATTTTTTTAAATAGTTTTTTTTATAAACCCCGGAATTTCATTAAATTGTGCAAATGTAGCAGTAACACTAGTGGCCGAAAGCCAAAGAGAGAGAGGAATTCTTTTTCTGTTTCTTTGATCTAAGAACGTAGGCAGCCAAACGAATAAGAAAAATTTTTTTTTTTTTATCTCCCCCCCCTTCTGTTGGGTCACATCTCTTCCACGGCAAACAGAGCTTCCTCCCCCTCTTGGAACGCGCAGGCAGCTCTCATTGTCTTAAATCTATAGTGTAATTTGTATTGAAATTTTTGGAGTCCCTTAAATGTTTTTGTATCCATTTATAAAGGTTTCTATGTTGTTCTTTGAAATGGTCTCTAGAGTCTTTATGTACACAGAATTTTTTTTTGTTTTTATTGTTTCAAGAAAGTTCCAGTCCAGTTCTGCAGCTCGTGGATTTTGAAGGCCACATGCGTTGAAGTGTGGTCAAGTTCATAGCGCTCGCTCTCTCTCTCAGTAGCCACTGCTAAGAGACCCTTCTCGTGCAGACCCCCATAGACTTCAACTGCTGAGCGACATTGTGTCGATGACTTGTTCCAATTTACTTCGTAGCCGTTGTCTTCTCGCTTGTTCGTCCTTTTCCAGCGCGGTCAAGATCTGAAAAATAAGAGAAGACCAATGACCATTTGGTGTAGACCCTGGAAGTACTGGCCAAAAGTATTTGTCCACTTGGGATTAAGGTCTGGGTGACTAGTATCCCTTTTGGCCATATCAGTTCTCCAGTAACCTTTCCTCCAGATCAGTTAAACGGATGGATCCATTCTACAGGCAGCCATACACATTAAGTTGGGTGTTGGCTAAATCTGCGGAGGTGCCGGCCAACTATCTACGGTGGAAGCTGGGCGTCGAGAAGCAGACTCTTGGATTTTAACTTGCCTGATCCGCAAGGATACATAGACAAAAATGTTGCTGCCCAAACGGTCTGTGTTAGGAAGGGGTGTAAGGGTTGACCCCACCTTGAGTGATCTTGGGTCTGAGGGGCCAAAGACCAACCCTTAGATGTACAGTCTATGCTGCCATAAAGGGTCCTATTACATGAGCATTAGTGACGGCCGCTAACGCTTATGATTTCCTGTTCCCTGCTGGACAGAAACCGCAAGCACAGGAGCGGCCTCGCAATTAGCGCTATTACACAAAAGTTACCAGCCCTCATCTAATAGCACCCCAAAGCCCTGATTGCTCAGCTGATCATCGTGTAAACAGGGCAGCGATTAGGCGACAAACGAGTATTTATTGCATCTTTTGTATGGCTGGAAAAATCATTGCTATCAGCAGCACATCCCCCCCACGTCACACAGGTGACGCCGAGAACAAAGAAAATGCACGAAGGGCGAACATTTGTATGAGCATTACATTAGTCTGTCTCTCGGGGTCTGTATTGGGCTGTATAACAGGGCAGGTAAACTAGTGTTGTCCTCCGTGATTGATACTCATCAAATGCCTGATATGGCCCCGTGGTAAACAGCCTTTATGTAGAAATGAACTTTGGTTTTTATAAAAAAGTTTTGCTAAAGACAAAAAAAAAATGTGAAAAAAAAAATAAAAAGTTCATCTTGCCCTCTCCTCCAGCGCTGACACCTCGCAGATTAATTAACCCCCCCCCCCTCAGATAATTATGTCTTGGCTTATTCGGAATAGCCCCCCCTCCTGACATTTCGCTGCTGTCATAACACTTATTATAGCCTCAAGAATAAGTACCAATACAATTATAATCACCGTAATAAGGGAAATTGCCGCTAAATATGTAATCACAACGTTCAGACAGTGGAGGATGATGGGGAGAGTGATACAATGGGAGAAACTCATCGAAACTTGGGCAACCAATCACATTCTACCTCTCTGTTACTTGAGTACCCTGATTTGTTGTTATGGGCAACTGCTCCAACTTTTCCTTGCATTAGATTTGATAAACTGGCGGTACAGGAGAAGTGGGAGAGGTTCACCGATTGGTCACCGCTTCCATCAGGACAATGGGAGTTGCGCTCTGATTGGTCGCAGTGAGTGGTGCCGCTGTTCGTATACACTGTGATGTTCGGGGCGCACTCACCTCATCCCTGTACTTGGTGATATAGGAGTAGATTTCGTGCAGGGCGCTCATGCTGTTGAACTGACTGAGATGTAACCGGGACTGTTCGGCCAGGTACGCACTCATATCCTGGTCGCTGATTACTGGCATTTTGGCGATATCTGCGTAATACCTGGAAAAAAAGCGACAAAAATGAATAACCGTTACAGGGTGGGGAAAAGGAGGGAGGTGCAGTACCAGACAGGCCATGGCCAGGAGCGCCGCTGTTTCACGTCCCCACTGCTCACCTCTCCACCCAGCTCTTGTAGTTGGGGATGTCCTTGGCGTACAGCAGCTTATTACTGGGCGAATCTTTGCCCAATTTGTGCTCCGACGTAGAACAAGAGTCCATGAATGTCTGCGCCACCACCGACAGGCAGGCGTCCGTGATGCTGTTCTTGTGAATGTCGAAAACAAACTGAGGGTTCTTGATCACATTCACCCAGAACCTCAGGGGTAAACTGGAAGGAAAGAGATAAACGTCAGTAGATGACACATGACCAGTGAGGTGCTGCAGCAGCTGGGCTGCTTCCTAGTCGTCCATCACTAATGCTGGATCTAATACAGAGGTGTAAATCCCCTCTGGGGGGGTTCACCACCCACTTTTCCAGACCCCAGAACATCAGGTAAGTGATACCTACCTTTAGGCAATCAATACGGTGGGAAAGCTGGATGATGACCCTCTGGAGTCATTTGTACCCCAAAATGCTACCAATAAGAAACCACAGCTTATCACTCAAAAAGTAAGCTCTCAAAGAGATCCATCCATGGAAAACAAAAAGTTATGGGGCTTGAAACGCAGTATTGCAAAAAATAAAAAAATTCAAAAGAGTTTTTATTGTGCAAAAGTCAAAAAACCTTGTATAATGTCATGTATGCTGCATGATTAACACTGTCAAAAACAAGAAAAACAACTGCAGAATTGAGGCATTTTTTCTCCCCACCTTCCAAAATAAATAATAAAAGTCATGCAATCCATTATATGTACCCAAAATTGTACAAATATAGAAAACGCGTACAGTTTGCCGGGCAAAAAACAAGCCTTCATACGGCCAAGTGGACAAAAAGTAAAATATGACTTCTGAGAAGTGGAAACAAAAATGCCAAAACGTTGTGTCCTTAGATCCAGAATAAGCCCTGTTACTAAGGGGTTAACTTTTGCTATTGGATCACCACTGATCAGCTGATTCCAGAGGCTGCTGTTGCTTTGGTTAATGGAGAAAACAGAAAGCGCTGACTATAGCGGAGCGGCACGGGTTGGTACTGCCACAGAAACGTGAGGGAACTATGGGCACGCGAGGCGGCAGCATGGCGTGACATTTGTAACTTGGTTACAGAATTTGGTCGCTCACCAGTTATTGGCGTGTCTGCTGGGATGTGAGTGGATGCTGTTGGTCAGGAAGCAGTGAGCGGGTGGAGGGAGATGCTGCCAGGCTCCGCTGTAATGGTGCCCGCCAATGTTATGCCCTCAGCACTTTCCATGCACATGGTCTGTACGCCAGTGATGTGTGGTGTCACCTGCACTTCCAAAAAGCGTCCCTAATCTCATCACCTGCCCCTGGACAAATCCCTTTTGATGTGCAGAGACAAAACTTGACCTGGTCCCATAATAGAGGGAAAATCAAGGACTTGTCCTTATTTCTTACTTCTTAAAGGGGCAGCACAGCTTCCTTACAACATACAACCAACTGTCACATCTGCTAGGGGAGCTGAAAGGGTTAAGCACAACATCCATCTATAGATACATACGTTGCTCCAGTCACTGTCACTAATTGCTGGTGGCCATTGAACTGTGCCAAAGCAATTTATCTGCCACATTATAAATGTCATATGAGGGGGCGTCCCGCTGGCACCATGAGATGCAATCAGAAAGCCAGAACGGGGGATGAGAGCGGGGAAACCCCCCGGGGCCGATGTAAAGGTGACCGGACACAAAGGGGAAGAGAGAGCGTGACGGACTGGAAGTGGAAACTTCTAAGCCGCTCGGAGATATGAAATCAGGATGAATGAGAGGCATGGCGGTGGACAGAACGTTCTGCCGGATAACGAAGAGGATTTCGTCCAGATGACTGGCGAGCCGAGGATCTCAGCGGCCAGAATATATAGTCATGGGGGTGCGGATACCAGGACTGTGGCGCTGCTCCCACCGCTCCGTCAGGGTTTTGGTATTTTCAAGAACAAGAATTGCGCTGCAGATGGCGCTACGCAAAAATAGTGAAAATCCCGATGGAAACCCCGTTAATGTGAGTGTAAAGAGACGCAGATTACGCTATAAAAGGTCACTGGTATATGAGGGGTATAATGAAGATTTTCGTAGTTTTCTAATGGACTTCCTTTTAGTGTCTCAATCTTTACAAGATCTCTGCTTGCTGACACTGAATAAAAACATCTCTGATTACTGAAACACACACTCAGCACTAAGACGTAATACAGCTGAGGGTTTGTTACAGTTGTATCCAGTCTATACAATCCTCTGTAAGGTGAGCACATCAGCAGCACAAATCTCTCTTCTATCCTGATGGTTTGTTACAATGTATCAGTGCAGGTAATATGTATCAGTCTGGAGTCCAGAATGTTTATATCACAGAGGGTTGTGTAGCCTGGATGTAACGGTAACAAACCCTCAGCTGTGAGAACTACTAGGTTTGTATGGGTTTTCCATAAACCAGGATGTTTCTGTTGACCAACAGCAAGCAGAGATCTTGAAAATGGAAAATAAATTAAACACAACATCAATTCCAAAACTGTGGAAATGTCATTATACGATGACCATCATTCATTCATTAAATCGGATGACCGCTGGGGGGTATTTTACGCTCCCGCACCCCATAACTCTTATTCTCTCCTTTCACTCACCAGTTGCTCTTCCATGTGTGCCGCACGTCGTAGTCGGTGATTTGGTGCTTATCCGCCTGCTCATCCAGGAAGTCAAACATGTACTTGATGGCAAGAGGTAGTGCGCTGCCGCGGTGGGCGGTGCTGAAGATGGTCTCAAATAAGTCATCCACAAATTTCTGCAGGGTGCCCTGTACACGGACGGAGGAGAGCGGGGGATGGTAAACAGATACAATAAGGCATGAGGAGTCTTGTCATTCGTACTGTAACCCTATGAATGACCCCCCGTTATGATTAGCAGCCCCATCTATTAGGCCAGCGGCGACTAACAATATGCCGCTGTCGCAGCTCCCAATGAAGCTCGGCTTCCCCGTGTTCGTGAAATCTGCTGCACTTTGCGAGCAGCGGAGCATCACTGAACATCACGCAGAGCTGTAATGGCAGCCATATTGACAGTTGCTCTGCTTTCCAGGATTTTTGGCGGTTTCCCATCTGATGTTTTTGCAGTATTACAGCAGCGCTTCTCTGTTCTCCTCCGCAGTCAGAGAAGGGGGGCAATGAAGCCGCTGATCTCCTCTGGGGACCCCACAAATACAACGAAAATCCTTCAGAAATCGCCTAAATATTTCCTCTCGTATCCACAATTAATTTTGTTGTTCTCTGCCGGCAGATTCCCCCACGGAGCTCCGAGTTCCTTCGCTAGTGGAGACGTTATGTAGCGAGGAAGATTTGCTGAAGGTTCAGCGTCCGCAGAAAAGCTCATTAAAGGAGGAATTAATCTCTCCTGCAGTCATTAATATCCATAGAGCGGCCGTAAATACTGCACTCCGCTAAACAAATATATATCCTGCTAACCGCAGTCTGAGCATATATATGGGGGGGGGGGATGTAAATAACACGGCCAGGGATTTACAGCTCCCACAATTAGCGGGGCTGTTATACTGGGGGTTTATGGAGGACGGTCATTATAAAGCAATGGCAGATAATTTGTGCCATATCTGCTGTAAATCCCCCCCCCCGGAAACAGACTCCGCTGATCACTGTTCTCACGATACGGGGCAAACATATCCTTAGTTATGGATACATACAGAAAATGCTGTATGTACGGGAAAACACATGCCGGATTATCAGATATTCTGGATTATCAGATAAATCTGGAGAAGTGAAGATTCAGTTTGTAAAGGGTTTCCCGTCTCCTAAATAAATCTTAATCATTGTACGATACAAAGTTCTGAAACTTTGTAATTTTCCATTTTGCTTCAATTATTTCTTCACAATTTTAAGACTAGCTGCTTGCTGTCAGTGAATGAAAGCTGAACCTGTCATGATAATGTCTGACTATCACAAGTGCAGTTAGTTACGATGTATCAGAGCTTCCGGGTATCAGAATGTTTTCATTCATTGACAGCAAACAAAGATCTTTATAGGGCTTCTCCCCCGTATGACTCTGAATGGGGCGCTGCCGAGGATAAGCGGTCAGCGTTCCAGTCATTTACGCGTGCTAATAAATACCCAAGCAGATGCTACCAGGGTATGAAAGAGAATGGAGCGCTAGCACTCTTGCACAGCCAGCACTGCATGTAGTTTATTCCTCACTGCAGGGAGTGCAGTAACCCCGTAGTGAAGACGACAGGGGACACAGGACCCCAAGTCTAGAGACTGGTCATGGCCTCACTGCTAAGACCCTCACCAATCAGCAAGTTATCCTCTATCCTGTGGAGATCCGGTGGACGGTGAGAACTTGCAATCTAGGTACAACCCCTTTAATATTGTGAGGAGTTGATGGGACAGGTGGAAGTGAATGGAGCGGTGGTCACCCATTCACATAGGGCATTTAGGTGCGCCAGACTCATGATCGCAGGGGACCCCAAGCGGTTGGCAGTGATCAGATGTTTATCCTTATCCTATGGGGTGGAGAATAAGTGTAATTAAAGGGGTTTTCCAAGATTAAACTTATCTTCCTTGGAATAGGTAATAAATATCAGATTAGTGGGGATCCATCTCTTGGGACTCCAGCCAATCAGCTGTTCAGGAGAATGTGGCGTTCGGATGAAAGCTGTGTCCCCTAGTCTGACTAGCGACATCACATTCACTTGTCACATGACCCAAGAGCAGCTCATTCCTATTCAAGTGAACTGCATTGTGCTGCTATTCTGGGTACAACCACTAGGAAATGTATAGCGCTGTGCCTGGCATCCAGGGAGGAGACCATGGCGATCGCCACAGCCTCTTCAATTCGCTGATTGCTGGAGGTTCTAGGTCTTGCACTAGAAGCCCCCCGATGTTCCACCAATGGTTTACTCTTACGTTAAACTGAATTTCTTACCTTGGTGGCCAACAATCGGGTAAGGTAGATCTCAGACACCATCTTGCTCCCTCGGTCTCCCTCTCGCTGGTCCAGGTGGTCGTGGTTCTTCACCAGATGCCAGAGCTTGGTGCCACTCTCCAGATCCGGGGTGATCATTGGTGTGCGGGAGCGCAGGCTGTCAGGACTGGAGGCCGTCCGGAGCATGCTCTCTGCAGAGAGGACACAGGGGGTCACTAGAGGAAACTTCAGCCAAGGGAATGAAGCTTGGAATGGTCAGGGAATGCTGGGAGTTGTAGTGTCTCAACAGCTGGAGAAATACTTTAGAGAAGAAGAGACAACTCCAGTTCTCACTGAACGTCATGAAGCATCTCCAGTCGCTTCGCTGCTGGTAACGCATTACAATAATCAAAATCCCACTTGCGGCCCCCGTCACGTCCCACCAATCACGCCAAACGCAGAAGTGTTCCATTTCATCAATCCCATTTTTTTATCTATTAATATCTATGTAGCTTGCAGCCCGTGACCGCATCAGAAAGAGAATGTGTCTGCAGAGATTATACCGATGCGCACAAGCTGGCATGCTAAGCCTAAAGCCGACCCTACTGCTACTTGCTATGGTGTTATACAGGATTTACTGCTCTCTGTTATCATCTACCTCCTACTGGTGATGGACTAACTACACTTAATGGCCCCTCTATTACAGCCCGCTCCTCTCATAATTGGCGCTTCCCTGTATGGAAATTACCCCCGTGACCCCGGAGTGCAGCATAAAATCACGTGACAAGTTTTCCGTGGATCAGTTTTAGTGTGAATCCACATTAGATGGGAAAATCCAGCGATCTGAGCGACTTCCAACGAGGCCTGGTCATGGGGGCTAGACTAACCGGGACCTCACCGCCAACCGTCTGGTTTTTTTTTGTGTAACGGCAGGGAGAGTATACAGAGAATGGCGTGAGCGAGGAAAAACATCCAGCAAAAGGGGATCCTGTGGATGGAAACAACTAGTCATTGAAAGGGGTCAGAGGAGGATGTCAGGAATCGTTCTGACCAACAGAAGCTGCAGTTAACCAAATACAACACTGGTGCTCTAATTAACGTGTGTGAAAGTACAATTCACCGTTCCTTATCACAGATGGGCTATAACAGCAGACGACTAGCTCCAGCGCCATTGTGTGTAAGAGAAACAAACGCGAGACTCAAGCGGGCAAAAGAGCGCAAAACGTGTATCACTGAGCAGCGGAAAAACATCTCCTGGTCAGATGGATCCAGATTTCTGTTGCACCATGCTGATGGGAGGTCAAAATTTGGCGCAATCAATGACCCCTTCCTGTCAGCTGGTCAGAACATGCCAGCACCCCCATCTCATCTGCAGCAACTACAAGAAGCTTCCTGTCCGCAGGGGCCGATATTCCTGCAGAACTATTTCATCACCTAGTGGATTATATGCCACAGGGAATTGCTGCAGATATGAAGGCCTAGGGAGGTCCAACATGCTGCTAGATGGGGGTCTAAGAAAGAGGAGATTCATTGTGCGGTGCTCATGACGCAATGCTCCGCCCCCGTTATTACTGTACTGCAGTGCTGAATACTAGCAGCTCCTTTATGGTTAGTGACCCTTAAGAAGGTCTCCATCATCCAGGCGCTGGAGAAGTGGCATCTAGTCAGCTGATGTCACGGAGGAGCTGTACGCCTCATGCCTAATCTGCTGTCCCGTGCAGCACTACACAAATGGCCTGTGAAGCAGTTAAATGTCTATCTAGGCTCATCAAAATCCATTCTTCAAAGACCCGACGACCAAAGCGCTGCATCTGTTTAATGAACATTTCCCACAAGTTTTACAGAATAGAGTTTCGTTTCACCTACAATGCAAATTGAGAAGCTGACGGCAGACGCTCGTTCCATCGCTGACATTTCAAAGCCAATTATGTGCGATAATTAATTTTCGCATCACTATCAATTCCCTTTGATTTGAGATTGAGGTTCTGCGGCTTTAATTAGTTACTAAAAGAGGATATTTGTTTGACCTCCAGACAACACGTTACTGGAAAATAAACCGAGATCACAGACAATTGCGCTGCCTGGAGGAGGGGGGGTCATGTGCCAGCGACAGAGGATGCCATGTGCTGCCACCCCATAAGAGTCCAGATGGGATGGCGTCCCCACAGAGGAAGAATGGGGCTTCTATGGCCGCATCACAGGTTGTAATTGTACCTTAAAGGAGTTTCCTACTTACAAGATATCCATGGGATAGGGGATAAATGTCATCGCTGGTGGTCCATCCCCAGGACTCCTGGGAACTGACCCCCCAAATGTCCCAATGCAACGGTGTACATTCACTTCTGTGGGACAGATGGAGATGCTCTGTGCTTGGCCATTCCCACTTCATTCCCCATGAATAGAGCGGCAGTTTACACCCATGAGCAGCATCGCTAATGAGACTTCTATGCGCTGCACCCACACGTATCCCTGCACCGATTCGTAGGTAACTAGGGTCAGGGAAGCGGCTCACACCGGATCCTGCACTCACCGTATCTACTCAGAGATTTAGTAAACGTGGACGAGTTGGAGATGTTGTAGGCGGAGTTTTGTTTGGGCACGAGCGCGACCGAAGATCCATCGATAACCTGCAAAGATGAGAAGGGAGGAGCTTAGTGAATGATGTGTGCAGGAGAAGAACCCGCCAATGGCTTGCACCCACAGACACGAGGCGGCGCACCTGGTAGTGAGCCAAGGTGTTGAGGCGTTTCCAGTCGTTGTCTATTTTGGTCGTCACATCTTCATCTTGGAGGATTATTCTGGCCATCCTGCCCTGGCGCCATTCTGCAGGGTGGAGAAGAGAGGAAAAGCATTTAGATGGCACCATATGGACTCGAAGAGGAGCCGTCGCCTCTCTGGAAAAGTCTGGATTAGTAAATACTTGCATTCCCCATGAAAATAACAATTCTGGAGCATCTATTAGAATTGTGCTCTTCCTCCGTTACGTCTACTGGAAATCTATCAATAGATTAACAACTGTCAGAGGGGAGTGTCCCTTTAGAGAACGAGTCTCCAACTGAGGTCCAAGTCTTCTACAGATCGGTCAGAATCTGACCTCTGGTACCCCCACTGATCTGAAGATCTGGGGGCAGGTCCAGGAATGAAGGGAGGGGCAATCATGCTTGAACTCTGCTATCTCCATCAATCCCATTTTCCATTGTATTGAATGAGCAGAATGTGAGAGCCACTCCCTTCCTGGACACACTCCACCCCGTTCCTGGGAAGGGTGGAGGTCTCAGCAGTTGGTCCCCCACCAACCTGCAGGTTATTCCCTATCCTGTACTCCTACTGGAGGGACAACCCATTTAACCCCTGCCGCCACAAGACAAACGTACACTTTGGCTGGAAAGGGGTTCCCGCCAATGGATTTACATTTACGTCCTATGGTGCAAGCTCAGAAGTTGTAGCTGTGACACACTGCCGCAACAGTGGGGATCATTGAGAACAATCCCCACTGTTTAGCCCTTACATGTAAAGGGTTCAGAGAGGGCTGGCATTTCCTCTGTGACGTCATCAGCCCTCCGCCATGTAATGGCAGAGGGCCGATGTGTTGCCATTGCAACTGGACACCAGACCATGACCTGTCGTGGCCTGTAACTGCTATGATTAGCAATAATGCACTGTGGTACAAAAGTACTACAATATTTGAATCAGTGCAATCATAGCATCGCAGGTTCAAATCCCCTACAGAGACAAACAATAAAAAAAATAGTAAAAAATATGCACCCTAAGGCCTCATGTCCACGGGGAAAATCAGATCCGCTGCAGATTCTACATGTAGAATCTGCAGCGGGTCCCTCCTGCCCCGCGGACATGAGCGCCGAAAATAGCAATTTAAAAGTATTTACCTATCCGGCGCGGGCGGGGAATGTCAGCTGTTCCTCACGGCCGGATCTTCATTTTCGTCCGGCGGATGAATTCCTGACGCCGGCGGCACGTCGTCGACGTGCCGCGCGCATGCGCCGGGCACATCCGCCGAGCCGAAGCAAGGAAGATGCAGCCGTGAGGAACAGCTGACATTCCGCGCCCGCGCCGGATAGGTAAATACTTTAAATTCCTATTTTAGGTCTCCCGCGGATCCGGACGGCTTCCATAGGCTTCAATAGAAGCCCGCGGGAGCCGTCCCCGCGGGAGACCCGCATGAAAATGGAGCATGGTCCAGATTTTTTCATGCTCCATTTTTTTTAAAATCACTTTTATTGACGATCCGCGGGTATTTATGTACCCGCGGGTGGTCAATGCATCCCTATGGGGTGCGGATCCGCGCGCGGGAGATCCGCTGCGGATTTTAAATGTCATTTTGCCCGTGGACATGAGCCCTAAAATGGTATCAATAAAGATGAACTTTGTTATGCAAAAAACAAGCCCTCACTGAGGTCCATCCACGGAAAAAATAAAAGTGTTACGTGACTTTGAATACAGCGATTAAAAATAAAACAAACTTTCCAAATAAAAGGGGTTTTATTGTGCAAAAGTGGAAACCCCCCCCAAAAATTGGGTTTAGTCATAATTATACCAAACCACAAAAAAAAATCTATCATCTCATTTATACTGCATGATTAACGCTGCAAGAAAAAAAAAACAATGGCAGAATTGATGTGCTTTTTCTCCCTGCCACCATACATCATATGTACCTAAAAAATAGTACCAAGGAAAACTCCAACTCGCCACACAAAAAACAATCGCCAGAGAAATAAAAAAGTTATGACTTTTGAAAATTAGAGATGAAAATCTTCAAAAAAGCGTAACATCGTTAGGACCAAAATTGGCCGAGTCACTAAGGGGTTAAAGAGGTTGTCTACTGTAGGCCACACAGTGAATAATGATATATGTGTTCTGCTTTCATATCCCCTTCTCAGAATGTGTAAGAGATACAGAGATGGGACCCCACTCTGTCAGACATTTATATACCCAGTTTACCCTCATCACCACTTAAAGGGGTGGTCCACTTTGTCCAACTCCATCATTAGGCAGGTTGACCGATGACGTCTCTTACCTAGGTCCATGTCTCCCGCTTTGGGTCTCTGAGAATAGGGGACCCCCTTGTACACGGCATCTAGCAACTTCTCCTTCACTTGGGTTATGGTGTCGCAGTTCAACACCTTCACCGGGATTTCGGGAGCATTTTCATTCTCGGGGTTCACGCAATTCAGCGTCTGTAAAGAAGAGTTTTCATTATGACATCTGGGAACATCTGGGAGTTCGCAGCAACCGGCAATTAACTAATTTAATTATTCTAGTGTTTTCCAGAATTTACGGTTTTAATAAGCGTCGTTCCCTCCAAAGAGCAGAGAACGGAAAGTGCAGAGTTATATTATTGATGCTCATTAAACCCAATGCCTGCTGAAGGAAAGTACAGCCGCCTCCTCAAAGACCATGAGCAGCGGTCGCAGAGGCCAAATGGACCCAATTATCAGGCAGATCCCCAAAACCGGAAATGATGGGGAAGGATAACGCCGAAAACAGTCAAGTAGAGGCAGCTGCGTCCGCTACAGAGAATTTCGGATTGATTAATTGTTCCTTTTTTTAAAGCCAGGATGCTTTTATCCAACATGGCGGCTTAAAGGGTATTCTAGTTATGAGACCTTTTTTTCAAGCTTTTAGCCATCCACTAAAAACTGATAGATCAGTAGGGGTCCGATTGCTGGAAACCCCATGGATCCCGAGAGCGGTGGTCCCGTTTCCAGTCTTCCTAATTTCAGATGGCTTCTCTCACAACCAGTGATTCATTTAAATGGGGCTGACTGAAACAACCAAGCGCTTTGTACTGAAATGAATGGAGCAGAACCTCTGGGTTGTCCAGTTATAAACTATCGATGGCCTATCCTAAGGGGGAATAGGCTATGAATAGTAGATCAGTAGAGGTCTGCCACCTAGGACCCTCAACAATCAGCTGTTTGCTGGGCCAGTGTTCTTGTGCATTGAGCTGATTTCTACAAGAAGCAGACAGCTCCTTTCCCGCCGTAGTGGTCAGGCTTAGTATTACAGGTCCAGCACACATTGATGTGAACAGGAACTTTGCATGCAAGACCAAGCTTGGCCACTGTAGCAGGAGCAGAGCTGTCTGCTTCCTGCAGAAATCCGCTCAGTGCATAACACCACCGGCCCAGCAATCAGATGATCGGTGGGGGTGCCTCCCCAATCTACTATTCATGGCGAATACTAAGCTCAGGCCATCAATGATTTACAACTGGACAACCCCTTTAAAAAAAAAAACGTCCTATAACCATAATACTCCTCTGATAGGTTTAGTTACAATGTGTCTGCAAGGAGTGCGTTGTAACAAGCTCATCAGCTGTGAGTGCAGGGCTGCAGCAGGTCCTGATGGGTTTCCTCTGAATGTAGACAATGGGACAGATTTCTTAAGCTGCGCCACTTTCCAGGCCTAAATTGCACCAAAAAACCTACTTGGCTTTTTACACGTTTTGGAACATATTTATGATGTACTATAGACAATTTTTTTTACTGGGTCCAATAAAGGGATACGGCTTCAAAGAAGGGGGGTATGGCCTAGATGCAACCTTGCACCCAAAACTGTACCAATTTTGGCTCAAAAAACTAAGCCAAGTCACAGCTGGTATAAAGTTAGACAAAGGTGTTTAAATATGAATTCATCCTTGTGATAAAACTAGCGCGTTTTAAGACTGTCTAGTCCAAGTTTACACTGTGTTCGTAAATCTGTCCCAATGTTTTCATTCACAGATAGCAAGCAGAGATCTTAAGGGCTTTTCGCATTACTTAAAATTGCTTCACAACCACTCTGTACTTTCTGGTTGCTGCTGCAACCAATCACTGGCTATGGTAGGTCACTGTTATAGCCAGCGATTGGCTGCAGCGGTCACATGTCCTGGTCAGCAGCAACCAGGAAGTACAAAGTGGCTTTGAAGCAATTTTAAGCAGTGGGGAAAACCCCTTTAAAGGTGAGGAATTGAAAACTCCCAAAACCCCAAGTTTTTGGAGTATGTGGACAAGTGCTGCCCTTTTGTGCAACAATTGATTGATTATGCAAAAAAGTAGGCGTGGTTTACGGCAGGGGTGTGGTCACAAACTTTCCAACACTTATCAACAACTTTAAGTCAAGAAAATGGTGCAAATTTTGTGCAAATCTACATCTGCTCACAACAGACATAAGTTTTATTTCTCAACCTCAGAACAGAACAAATTGTGCCAAATCTTTTAAGAGGTGTGCACCTTTTTTAATAAGTTTTGGCGCAATTTACTTCAGCTTACATTAGTTTTAGATTGACATATGAAAACCAATATTAATGGGGTCTTCTGACACTTGAAAAAAAAAAACTGGAAAAAGGGCACAAAACAACAAACTAAGGCACACTCCCCAGTCAGTGACCTTGGATGCAGGGAGCCACTGTAGCATTCACGTGCCTTTCTTTGTTCACTTGACTGCTCAGCCAATCACAAACCATCACAGTCACGTGATATTCATGGCAGTGTCACCAGTGACGCCTGTCATTGGCTGAGTGACATGGTGCATAATGCATGGTGTGTGATCAATGAAGCAACTCCCTGGTACTGAAGCAGCTGCGATGGACCTGGGGGACATCTGACCGGTGAACGGGCCTTAATTTGTTATTCTGTGCCCTCTCAGCCCTTAGGCACTTTTTTTTTCAAGTGCCAGAAAACCCCTTTGATAAATATGGGCAAAGCATATTAGAAAGTTGCAGACCTTCTCACTATTTAATTAAAGGGGATGTCCAGGACTAAAAAAACACGGCTGCTTACTTCTCAGAGCAGCAACGCACTTGAGCACAGGTTGTTTGTGGTACTGCAGTTTTATTCCTTTCTATGGAGCCAAAGTGCAATACAGCAAACAACCTGTGGACATTTGTGGTGCTGTTTCTGGAAAAAGAAAAAAGTCATTTTTTTCTAGCCTTTATAGTGAATCTCCACCTTTTGACCACACATTTGGTCCAACATTCTGCGCCGATTATACACTCAAGGCATTTTTAAATGACCATGAAAAAAGTGCGAGTTCTGTGCATTTGTGCGACAGTAAACTTGCGCAATGTATTAAGGGATTGTTTTTCAAATGAGTTAATTAACACGGGCGTGTTTCCTCTCGCACCTATAGTGTGAGACGGAAAAACTGAAGCAGGTCCTATTTTCGTGCAACTCACGCTCCAGAATAAGACTTGCAATGAGCTGTGCGATGCAAGTGCCCAAGAATCTCAGGCGCAACTCGGTGTGAGCCGTATAAATATGACCTAAATTGAATTAAAGTATGCATTGAGCCCTTGAGCTCCCCCTAGTGGTGACTTTAGACAGACAGAATTTTATCATTTAAGTCTATGCAAGGAATTAAGTCTATGCAAGGAAGTTGCAGCCCTGAATGAGGGACAACAGCTCCGGCTGCTATAAAGATACATTAAGAAATTCCTCAGCGCAGAATCTGGACCTATATAAATAAAAACGACTCAATATCTGGACATCATTTCCTCCATTAACATGCACATTTGGCAGATTACGCCGCTCAGATCTATGGCGCAGGTATAGACAAGCAGCTGCAAGACATTTCTGAACAAAGCAAGCAATACAATGAGAGAGGATAATTGGGATTACATTTCTGTACGCAGTCGTGAGTGTTGGGCAGCCCCATAGACATTAGAATGCTGTCGATCCTACGGAAAGCAATCCGGATCTGCCAGCACAAATCTAATGCGTATGGCCACATATAAGCAGATACGGATGAAGCCATGAAATGGATTGAAGGATCCCAGTTCTAGACCCCCCTCCCACCACCACCACCAAAGCGGAGGGAGGGGGAGCGAGGCGTTGCTGCGAGTAAACTTACTTGAGGCGAGCGGCTACATGACTCATCGCTCAGCCCGTCATCGGCACAAGGATTCTTCAATCCATTAACAGGCAAGCCACATTAGTGAGAGACACAGAAGAGGAAGAGACCGCGAGAAAGAGAGAGAGAGAAGAAAAAATACCAATGTAAAATGAACGGCTTCTACGTGTGGGCGCAAAATTACTATTAACAGTTAAAGAGAACCTGTCATCACGTTTGAGCCCCATAAACTATGTTATGGGTCTGGAAGGTGATGGAACGAGGAGTCCAGAGAACGATGTTTTATTACTCACCGGGCGCCTTGTTCCAGCTCTGTGCCCCGCATGCACAGCGCTTGACTCTCCAGCTCGCTGTGTGCGTTCTCTCCCATTCATCTCTATGGAAGAGCATGTGCAAACAGCCGAAAAGAGACACATTGTGTGCATGTGGCAACTTTGCAGGGAGGCAAAGCTGGATAAGGGCACCCTGCAAGTAAAACAGCTCATTGGATGTCCCATTCCATCCCCTTCGAGCCCCATAATCTAGCTTATGGGGCTCAAACATATTGACAGGTTCCCTTTAAGACCGGCCACAGGCTCGCTCATTCTGTCAAAATCATTCAGTCCGGGCCTGGAAGTCATCGCGTAAGCAATGCTTGTGGTCAAGGTTGAGCGGATGTGATGGGATTGAGCCAAAAAAACATGGCCGACCAAATCTACACCATGGTATGAAGCTTAGGTGAGGCTTCCATGGAACAACCACTCTTTGGTTGCCCACATCGACCTTCCCACATGCTATATGTCGGGTATTTTAGGAAAAAACTCAAAAACAACCCTTTGCCCGGTTGACCCTCAAGTATAAATCATACCAAAACAGGTTCTGGGACCTTTACTAGTCACATTTAGTGATAACAGCGTGAGGACAGGAGGACTCACCAACATCTTGTAGTCGATCTGCTGACGGATGAGCTTGTCTTCGCTCAGGGAGTATCTAGCTTCTCCTGTGATGGCGTCGATGGGCCCCTTCTCCATCTGTTGCTTGATGGCGCAGTAGAGCATGAAGAGTGGCTCGCCCGCACATTCCTGAACAGGATGAGAAGAGATCACATATGAGATATTGGAGGAGGAAAGAAGTGAGGTTGTGGGGGGGGGGGGGGGGGGGGGAGTCAAAAGTCAGGAACCAAATATCTGATACCCCATGTCAGACTGATTTCAGCATTGTGTATTAAAGGGGTTTTCCAGGGAGATAAGTCATCATGATTTATTCTCATTAACAGTTGATCGGCTGAGGTCTGCCACTGGGGATTCTGGCCTATCAGTTGATCGGACACCCATTGACAGCACCGCAAATACACAGAGGTCGAAGCGGAATCTGATTGTCCAACTCGTGTAGTAGTCAGCGCTTGTAACTGTAGGCTGGGGTCTCATTAAAATCAATGGAAGCTGCACCTGCAGTTACATGCACCGGCCACTACGGAAGAATTGGAGCAATCTGCTTCCTCTCCAAACCCTGTACATTGCGGCTCTGACAGCGGGCTGCCATACCAGCTGATAGGTCGGGGTCCAAAGCAACAGACCCCAGATGTTCAACTATTGATGACCTATCCTAAAGATAGGTCATCAATAGTATTTTGTCTGGAAAACCCCTTTAAAGAGACAATGAAGACTGTATTGGTTAACTCCAACAGCAAACATGTCATGGATAAGACCAGCAGGTATACATATAAAAGTAAGCTATCCTACACGTCGACCATCTTTAATATTTTTATGTAAATATGCAACTGAGTAGTGACCGAACAGTCCTTCACAGCACCACCTACTTGAAGATAGCTATGTTAAAGGCCCATTTACATGCAAATCATTCAAAAGATTTTGAGCAATCATTTTGCATAAACTGCTAATGGACACTAATGGCCATTAGCAGCTTATCACCTCCATTTGCATGCAAATGAGCCTCCAGAGCTGTATGCAGAGAACAGCAAGTGCTCTGTTCTCTGCATTCAGCTCCTTTGTTCTGCTGTGGGGCTGCAAGCTGAATACAATGTAATCAGCATTCCCGGGGAGAATACAGCACCATGGACAGCAAACACAGCATGCGGTCTGTGCCATCTTCTCTCCGGCTGAAGCCAAAGAATGAAAGATGGGAGCATTTACACACAACGATTATCGCTCAAACAATGGCTTTTGAGTGAATTTTGAATGATAATCGTTGGGCCTAAAGAGTCCACATTTGACCCTTTAACAAGCTTTGTAACCAAACTAAAGATGGTCTCTCACCCTCACCCAGCCAAGCCGAACCCTACTGTGCACTGATGAGGGAACAGGTACTCTGGTTTGGCTCACATCCCTAGTAATGTTACTAGGCTTGCTGAAAAGTTGATTATTGACTCATAGGGTAAGCTACTTTCCAATAGGTGGCAGTGTGGAGGATTTTTTCATTATCCATTTGCATAGTTTTCCCAGAAAGCACTGCATGGTGTATCAGACTCCCTACCTCCTTGTGGTGATGTCCACAAGGAGAAATGTTATCTCTTCCCGGACTTATATAGAGAGAAAAAGGGTACACATTCCAAAAATTTGACTCCCTCTTTACATCACTCATACAGACAAGTTAACAGTAAGAGGAAAATATTTATTGCTGCATTAACCAAAAACGGTTTGGGTTTTCAAAATGTTTAATTAAAAAAAAAGTTTGGAAACTTTTTATCCGTAAAACAAATGCTACTAAACCTATTACAGAGTTAACGAATGAAGTGATAATAGATCGTTCACACCAGGTAAGAGCAAGTCCACATCTAGTCTCCCTGGCGTGGCCAAAACTTAGTACGGTTACGGAACTGCTTGTTAATAGCCGCACTGTTTTTGCAGGTTAATCTGCGGTTTATCCGCACACCGCGTGGCCATTGCCAACTAATTTTAAAACTGCATTGATTCGTGAAAAAAAACGTAATGTCGGCGTGATCTGCAACCGTGTAGACGCTAAGGCTGTGTTCAGATGTTAGGATTTATCCTCCAACGATGAACAGCTTGATCATTTTCTGTTAGGACGCAGACGACCCTATATAGATGACCAATGTTATGTATAGGTCTGATAATGGTCACTTGCTTAAATCTACACCCCCTTAAATTAATCTGGGTGGAGATGCTGATGAGACCCTGCTCCGCTCCGCCCAGATTAAGGATACCTCTGGCCACCATGGACCTAGACATGGCACGGCTTTCACATGCAGATCTGCTTTGGTGCAAAAGTGCAAGTACTTCCCTGTCACCATATGCTGTTAGCATCTCGTTAGCATCTGCAGTAATTAAAGAGACAGCTGCTAACGAGCGAGAGCAGGCATACATCATCCCCAGACCTTTCGACAACGCGCTTGTCTTTGAAATTATGGTTCATTTGCAAACTTAGCTTCATTAATTCAACCTGGGGAAGGCAATGCGCAGGGATCTGAGAGGAAGCAGCCTGCGCCCGGCCACGCTACGAATAATTAATCGTTCTGGAGAGAAAGTGGCGTCAGAATTTTTTCATCGGGATTGGCCAAATGAATGGCACATTAACTACTGAGGGGGGAATGAAGTCTGTGTAGGGCATCTCAGAAGGGAGGTCGGCAATTGTTGTGTATTGTATAAGTGACCATCTTTACCTTGAGCGATCTGAGGAGAGTCAGCTGTGGAAGGAAACATGAAATCTGTGGGATGATGACGGTGGAGGGGCTTCACAGGACCCTCTGCTGTCATGTAAAAGGGGCTGGGTGAGCGGAAAGTAAAATAAGGACTTTAAGGTCTAAGCCACTGGATTCTAGAGCATGCTTACTACATGGGGAGAGCAGAACCTTCCAAAGTGGCAATTAGACATGTCTATGACTGGTATCAGCCCATGGTCTTCTGTTCCAGGGCAGCCTGTTAATCTGAGTGGGGGAACATTGATGGTATCAAGAAACAAGATGCAATCGCGAACCTTGACGGTTAGCTAATCTTTAAATGACCCACATTGGACCTGTCCAAGAAGAGGCACCAGCTAAGGGTCTGGACATGGAGCTGGCTAAGGGTCATCATCTCTGGAACCAACTTGGACATCCAGGTCTGCCTCCAACACTGTTTGAAGAGTGTGGCCCCAAATTGCATCCAGGGAACATCTGACCTCCTACAAATGCTGTAATCATGCATAATTAAAGGGCAAAATCCAAACATCATCTCAAGGTGGCCATCTTAAGAAATATGCCCCACTGTAAACCCTCTCAGCCATTCAGCAGAGTTGAGAGAGGTTACATGACACTTGCCTATAAAGGTCCCCATACACATTAGACTTTATCCGTCCGAACCAGATGACAATGGCAGACTCTCTGATGTGTATGGGATCGGCTTAGCTTCCCATCGATGGATGAGGATGGGGAAAAGGAGGATGGTCATATCTCATTGGTCCTTTCAAGAGACCGCCATCCTCCCACCACCAATCTTTCCATTGATGGGATTATGCGCACTCTCGTCTGTTGTGGGCTGTTCTGTAGTTGCTATTGGTACCATTTTGAGGCCCATACAACTTTTGATCACGTTTTATTAGATTTTTTTTCTTAGGGATGAGGTAATCAAAATGTTGGTGTTGTGCATTTTTATTTTTACTGACATTCACAGTGCGGTATAAATGTTTTATTTTAAAAGATCAGACTCTTATGGACACAGTGATACAAAATATGGCGGTAAGGAGTTTTTGTTTTGATATTTTAAGCATAAATATGAGAAAGATTTCAGCCTTAAACTTTTTTTTTTTTATACTAAAAGACTTTTTTCACTTATTTTACTTCTTATTTTTTTTAGTCTCTATAGGGGACTTAAACTTGTGATTAGTTTGTTTACTTATACCATATACTGCAATGCTTCATTATTGCAGTATATGAGCTAATGCCCACACCGGATTTCTGCTGCGTTTTACGCGGCGTTATGGCTCAGCCATTAGGTTCTATTGGACCTAATAACCCAATTTTTACGCTGCAGAATTCCACAGCATAAAGGAAACCGCAGCATGCTCCAATTGCCGCAGGAATGCGCACAGCTGGCTTCCATTGTAGTTAATGGAAGCCGACCATCATGCTATACTTCCGCTGTAGCACAGCAGAAGTATTGCGTGAATACGCGTCCCCGCTCACGGCATCATCCCGCAGTGCCGGCGCGTCATGTGCTGTACTGTGCATGCACGCCGGCTTAAGCGGCGGGAATAATGCGGTGAATCTGGGAGATGAGTATGGGGGTTTTGGGGAGCGCCGTGGTGGACTCTGCTGCGATATTCCGGCATGGCCATGGGCATGTGGCCTATAGCGTTCCTGCTGGCATTCTATTAGCACAGGCCCGTCCTAATACGCAGAAATAATGCAGGAGCTCTGGGGGCTTTCAGAAGGACTCTGGCTGCCATGATACCTTGACAGTACCATGTGATCTCATAGTGCGGGTGTGTTTGCATTCGGGATCCCCAAACTCAGCTCACTGTTGGAATTGACAGCAGCATTTAAAGGGTTAACAGATGTGCGTCGCATGAACGCAGATCTCGGATATTGCAGAAGGGTATGTGCTCTGATGGTCCGGCTCCATGCAAACCGCGCTGCTGAAGAACATACATGTAACACCCTTTAGTGTCAAGGAGTCGGACCCTTACTGTAAAGGGGCTAAGGCGTCGGGGGCGGGGTTTAATTCTTCTAATTAGCTGACTGGCACTTTGAGAGTCCTTTAGGAGGATTCCGTTACATCCACTAGTTCAGTTTTGCCCAGGACATTGCACAGATGCCATCATTTTAGAGGGGCATTTCCTGGGCACAGTTTCCCTTTAAGTGCAGCTCTTCCCTTTATGTGCACAATATAAAAACCGTAGACGCCGTCGTTCGCTAGCAGAAAGCTACAAATATGAGCAGAGCATTACTGACAGGATCTAGCTCATCAGGCATCTAATACCGCACGTTTCTCAACACTTCGCAGTCGTTTTTTCTCCCTGTCTCTTCCCTGGCTTTGCAGGGAATGTCTCATTACACTTCTGATAAATAAGCGCTCAGTCCGTGGGAGGCGACAGATAAATATATACATTCTGCAGGTTATAAACTTTACTGCCCATTCCAAAAAGTTGTCACCCAGATGACAACCCCTGCAGCCGCCGGGAGAGCGGCCATGTTGATCGATAACCTGACAAACGGATGAGTTTTTACTTTTAATTAGGTGGAAAGGTTTCTCCGGGTTTCCTCCACGGCCTCCCAGAATGCACTGCTGTATAAGTGCCTGATAACAGATGGTCTGCCGCGCTATAAGTACAAGAAGAAAGAGGCCGGCTACTTGTAATGAAGATGAAATAGATTGTTCGCCGAGTGGTCGATAGAAGCTGAAGTCTCCCGGCGGAGGGTAATGGGGCTCTGGGGAGGGGGTTTAGAGGATTGGCGCAAAACTGTACAAAAATTAACTAGTGGCCAACGATTGTGTGGCAGGAGCGATCACAGCAGGGGGGTGACATTTAGGCCTCATCACCTCCATGTGACCTTTACGGGAATGACTGTTTGTCAATGTTGCAGGCCAAGAAAACATTCAGCAAAATCTGAGAATGCGCTAGATGTGGAAACACGAGTTTACACGCCCGGGAGAATGCCAGGCTGTGGTCTGTGCTGAAGAGGTGGATTCTGGGAGTTAGTATTCTATGGAGGTGCGGGGTTTGCTATACCCAGGGGTGCCCTAAGCCTTTAAGCTGCCTGAGGAGAAGTGTGAAATGGACACTGTGGGCAGACTGTCTGTGGGGTTGATGCCCGGCTGGCTGGCAGCTGACAATTATTTCTTACCGCCCATTAACATAGCCAGTAAAAAATACTGCAGGGTGGCAAGCGGCTGCCCTTCTGGGGTCTCGGGCGGTACACACTACAATCATGCTCCTCAGACCCCTGGAGCTCACAATTTTATCTCTTACACGAGGTTCTAATAGACTTCGTATTTCAATTTCCCAGACCTCTGCTCGCTGTCGGTGAATGGAAACATTATTTACCTCCAAAGGCTGAAAACCAGCACACTGCACACACTTCTCCCGGCTGAGCGTTTGTTACAGTGGGGTTCATTCTCTGTGCGCCGAACATATCACCAACCCAACCTCTGCCTGCGGCCCTGATGGTTTGTTGCAGTGTACGAGTGCGGAGAAAATGTATAAGACTCTTAGGTTTTCATACGGCCGAAAAAATTGTGCGATATTTGTGTGCTGCGAGACGCACAAATCTCTCATGAATTTGAACCCCATTTTTTTGAATGGGGTCGTACACGTGAGCCATTTTTTTCTCGCAATGCAGGGCGGGAAAAAAATCGTGGCATGTCCTATCTTTGAGCGCGCCCTCGCATCACATGGCATGCGAGTGTGATGCGCGGTTTACCCATTGAAAGCAATGAGTAACACTTTGCGATCACCATTTCCCGTAAGGAAGGCGGTTTTAAGACAAATACACCTTGTATCTGCCGGACATTGTACGTTGGCGTGCGCGATATTGGCTTCGCTTCAGGTCCTGAAATTCGTGTACACAAAGTATGCCGCCCTCTCACACTAGCCGTATTGTATCGCCTATTTTACGCCCGCAAAATCACACACAGCGTGTTCTATTTTGGCGTTTTAGTGCATATTTCACACACAAATCGCCCACTGAAATGAACAGGGTGCATAAAAAACGCAGTAAATGCGCAATTCCATGTATAATACTGCGTTTTTTGTGGGAGGAGGAATGATGTGACATCATCAGCTTGTCTGCGTTTTTACTGCGCAAAAATATGCAGTAAAAACGTAAGCAAAGGCACACAAAAACGCAGAAAAACACGGTACGAAACGGTTCTGTGAGAGCGGCCCTAAACTCACGCAGAATTGTCTAGACTGGATACAACTAATAAACCCTCATGTGAGAGTAGCAAGTCTGAACAGGTTTTTAGCCTTCATATTTGAACGAGAAGGTTTCCACTCACTGACAGTAAGCAGTGATCTTGCAAACGGTGAGGAATTAAAACAAAGTATGTTATAACTTTTTCATTATACAAATAGAAGGATTTTCTGATTAAAGTTATTTCCCCAGTCCTTAGAGGAGAGGGGGTCTGACCGGTGGGACCACCAGTGATCCATGAGACTGGCGCCCAGGAATGTCCCATGTGAATGAAGCAGCAGGGCATATGAATGGCAGCACTCCATTCACTTCTCCGGGACAGAGGAAGATTGCTGAGCTTGTCAAACAGAGTGCATGGAGCAGTCGTTGAGCATGTGCACAGTCGCTCATTCACATGGAGCACGCAGGGTATGGGAGTCTCGGATTTGCTGGTGGACCCAGCGGTGAGACATTCAATGATCAGGCATTTAACCCCTTATTCTGTGGGTCTAGGATAAATGTCTTTAATCAGAAAACCCCTTTAAGCTTCATTTACATAAAACCTGCATAATAATTGGCGACTGATAGACATGAGTTACTAAGGCGCATAGAATCCTTGACTTCACCGACACCCAATTGGAACCCTCCACCAGGGATGGTATTCGCAGATCATTAGAAGGGGGTAATTCCGGCTCACGGTCCTCCACGCTTTATATATCATGCTTCCTTCCAAGCAAATCCTGAAATGCTTATGAGTCACTCGCCTGGCACGATACGCCGGGTCACAAGGCTGCAAATTACGCCTGTGTGTGGTATAACTGGTAATTTGGCAGAGGCGCAATAGTGAAGATATTGTAGAGTCGATAGACGATGTGAACTTCGGGCTCCTGAAATAGGAACGTTTGTCCTCTGGCTGGATTTTCCATTTGGTGCCCGCTGTGGGAGAAGTGAAGGGCACGGCGGAGATCTATTAGCGTGTTACATTAAGAGCAGGTAATGAGCAGGTAGGTGCACGTATGAAGCGGGTCCCGGGAGTATGTAGAGCTTTCACCGGCTTACTGCAGATTTAATGGCCACTTTCAGCCTTGGCTGAGGAGGTGAGAGGCTTCAAACACTTGGCTTAATAATAATCCTGAATCTCCTCCTATCTGGGGAAAGCAGATCACGAAACGCGCTGGAGACGAGCGGCGTATTCTAGAAACAAACCGAGGGGAGGGCCATGCAGAGTCAGCAGTGGATCTCAAGAAATGGTTGTCTGCATGGTGTGAAAAGGGGAACTCTACCTGTGCAGCCACGCCAGGCAATTACCTAACCCCTTCGTAACCGCAATACGCTGTTTTACGGACCTCAGTACTCAGATCCGGACAGTTAAACCCCTTACATGCCACAATCAATAGCAACTGCAGCATATAAGCAGATGACAGGCATAAGGTAGCTCTTTCTGTTACCTATTGGCACCCCGCAGCAGGAGCGCAAGATACCAATGGGTTCCCATGTCAGCCGGAAGCATGACAAAGGCCTTCACGCCTGTCTACTAAAGGCCCATTTACATGCAAAGCTAATATTCCAAAATTCGTTCAAACGAGCTAAAGTGAGCGGTAATCGTTAGGTGTAAACGCAGGGGCGTCATGCACTATTCGTTCACTTGTCACTGAGTTTCAGTCTGCATAACAATAGTCATTAGGTCGTTCGCTTAACATGTGGTTTGAATGGTATTCGTCAAGTCTTTAACTCAGCCTATTAGGCGCTGCCTAAGGCAGGATCTAATAGGCTGCTGTCATAGGTTTAGTAGAATGCACTACAGAAGTAATGCAGTGTAGTACCTGGATGATATGATTGAACGATCACATCTTCAAGTCCCCTTCAGTGACTTAAAACTAATTATAAGTACCCCATAGTGGTGCTGTTAAAATACACAACTATTCTGTTATTTGGGGTATAATGTGGGTAGGGTCCTCTGTTCAGGATCCTTTTGACTACAAACAGTGCCTCTCGCTCTGGAGAACCTGCCCTGTTGTGCATCACGCAGAAAATTCATTAATGTAAATGAAATCTGTGTAATACTTCTGATCCCCTGTGGAGGCGCTGCAGGGAAACTGTACACTTACTACAAGGCTTCCCCAGAAATTACAGCTGATTACTGGAATCCCAGCAGGGTAACACTTTATGATTTGCTAATTGTCAAGGGACCCTGCTAACAAGTAGGGGTTGTCCAAAACAAAGTAACCTTTTAGAGGAAAAGAAAGCAAGAGCCCACAGCCTCATGTGACGGAGCAGCTATTTGCTGAGAAGCAGCTCCAAGGTTGGTGCGTCCCTTTAAGAATGCCTCTTCTGGTAGGTAAAACAAGAAATAACCCGTCAGTTACAGCACAATTTGCCGATGTCATTCTTTGTTTTTTTTACATTAAATTGAAATTATTTTGATTGTTCTGATGTCTCAATATTTATCTCTTCCCATATGGTGTAAAAAAAAAACGACAACAATTTAGAAAGTATCTTTGTATTTTCTGGATGGGGATCGCCATCTGCATTCCCTTGGTGGAATCAATCAGAATAAAACCCTGGAAACATTCCTGGCGGCGGCGGCTTCCGCTCGTCATTATTTCACTTTCCTCCCATTTAATGTGACAATGAAAAAAGCCCCAGAGTGTAAGAACCGAGAGATGACTCCGCAGACTAGTGAAGGCTTCGATATATCTGGAGGGTTCCGTGTTTTACAGTCGTGGCCAGAAGTTTTGAGGTTAACACAAACTTGGGTTTTCACAGTTTTCTGCTTCAGTGTTTTTAGCTGTTAGGTCGCCTGCACGGATATTTGCTGTGGAATCCGTGGTCGGCGTCCGCACCGCGAATCCGCAGCAAAACCTGCCGGTTACTTCCTATGGAGATCCGCTGCTTCCTACACACAAGCAGAAATCAATTGCGATTTCGGCTCACCAAGGAAAAATCGCAACATGCTCCGTCTTCATGCAGGCTCCGCACGGACGGCTTCCATTGAAGTCAATGAAAGCCGTCCAACCCACGGCCCATCCTCAATTTACATTGTGGACAGGTCGCGGATTCTGCGTCATCGCCTAGCGCAGGCACAGAAGAACAAAAATCTGTACAGTGGATGTGCGACGGCAAGCCGCTAAGTCCATCCACAGTACAGAAAAGCCGGCGACAGAGTAGGTATGCGTGGATGCCGCTGCTGCCAGAGCTGGATTCTGCATGCAGCTCCTGCTCTGCTGTGTGCAGTCGGCCTTAGTCAGATGTTCCTATGTTACTGAAGTACAGTTATCAGCATTTCATAAGTTCCTACACTTTTATTAACAAAATGCATCAAGTTCAGGTAAAGATTTAATATTTTCAGCGTTGACCCTTCAAGACTTCTGCACTTCACCCGGGCCAGGAAACTCATCCGATCTCCATCCCAGTGTGAATCTGTGGTCAATCCTCAAAAAGCAGGGGAACAGATGAAACCACAGAAATAGTGATAAACTCCAATCACTGATTGGGAGGAAAGGGCTGTCATCAGTCAGGATTTGGCCCAGAAGCTGATATCTGGCATCCAAGGTGAAGTGCAGAAGGCTGAAGGGTCAACACTGTAAACATTGCATCTTAATCTAAACTTGATGCTTTTGTATGCTATCATACTTTTTGTGAAGCAGGTGAGGTTCAGCACAGTATCTTAAGTGATCAATCAGCAGCGGTTCACCATACAATGATGGGCAGATAACCAAGAATCAGCTCTGGAACATGAAGTGAGAATAGAGCACCTCCCATAAATTAGCTATTCACGTCTGATTTTAACATAGATCCCCTAAAAATCTGTGTACAATGGTTTGTTCCATAACACACATTGCATTTCTCCCTTTAACCTGACTGCATCATTTTGGAACAGTCCACTGTACACAAATAATAGGGGTGTTCTAACTAAACTACAAAAAAAAAGTTGTAAAGTCTTGAAGTCACAACAACGCCTGTCCATTAGATATTAGGACATTCTTATAAAAACAATACAGGTGCTGCTCTTGTGAATTCCGAGAATTATCCCTCATTTAATAACACTTAACAGACTTTACCTTTAAGAACTTGTATAGAAGAAACGTGAACCAGTTTGTCAGCATCTTTTCCGCCACAGACTCCGTCCTAGAATAAAGAGAAAAGACAGACACTGAATACTATAGAATAAGCAACAATTGAAGCTCTGCGGTGTCCTGCAAGAGTATACTGCAGAACGGCTAAAATATGTGTTACTGTCACTTTAAATACAAGTTGCTTTAATTGTTTGAATGGCTTTAATGTGCATTTTATTTGAAGCTCGCTTTATAGGAGCCTCTGTAAACACCCGGGCTGTCCAGCATGTTGAGCACCCAGAGATCTGTCCCGTCTGCTACCGGTGACGCGGTGCAAACGTGCGGATTATAATAACAAGCCACCCAGAGGCAGCGCGCAGCATCTTCATTGATCTCAATATAAATTAAATTCCATCTCCTTCTCTCTTTCAGCCCCGGGGAGCCGAAAAACTGCAGTCATAGTTTAGTACCAGCAATGAAGAAACCAAACATCAAAGCGGAGATCACTTTAAGCAGCCGGGAAGAGCGGTAATGAGATGCATTCCTGCTCCACTAAACGGACCAGTTCACGGAAATGCAGATCACACAGTTTAATCCCTGCGGTCCAGGGGGACATGCGGCGCTGAAGGGCTTAAACATCAAGTCCATAGAGATCTGTCAGACATGACAACAGCACTCTCCCCGCTAACGTAGCACGGCGGCTTTGATTACATCTGTGGGCGATTACAGTCTGATAAACATCATGCCATTCATAGCATCGATTATAACACCGCCACCTGGACAAATATCCAATCTGTACAGATCCACACAGCTATTTAATGAGGGGGGTAGTATAGTAGTGGTTGTATTCTGCTACATAGGGGGCCGTATTATAGTAGTTATATTCTTGTACATAGGGAGCAGTATTATAGTAGTTCTATTCTTGTACATAGGGGGGCAGTATTACAGTAGTTATACTATTGTACATAGGGGGCAATATTACAGTAGTTCTATTCTTGTACATAGGAGCAGTATTATAGTAGTTCTATTCTTGTACATAGAGGGCAGTATTATAGTAGTTCTATTCTTGTACATAGGGAGCAGTATTATAGTAGTTATATTCTTGCACAAAGGGGCAGTATTACAGTAGTTCTATTCTTGTACATAGGAGCAGTATTATAGTAGTTATATTCTTGTACATAGGGGCAGTATTATAGTAGTTATATTCTAGTACATAGGGGACAGCATTATAGTAGTTATATTCTTGCACATAGGGGGCAGTATTATAGTAGGTATATTCTTGTACATAGGAGCAGTATTATAGTAGTTATATTCTTGTACATAGGGGGCAGTATTATAGCAGTTATATTCTTGTACATAGTGGGCAGTATTATAGTAGTTATATTCTTGTACATAGTGGGCAGTATTATAGTAGTTATATTCTTGTACTTAGTGGGCAGTATTATAGTAGTTATATTCTTGTACATAGTGGGCAGTATTATAGTACTTATATTCTTGTACATAGGAGCAGTATTATAGTAGTTATATTCTTGTACATAGGGGGCAGTATTATAGTACTTATATTCTTGTACATAGGGGGCAGTATTATAGTACTTATATTCTTGTACATAGGAGCAGTATTATAGTAGTTATATTCTTGTACATAGGGGGCAGTATTATAGTAGTTATATTCTTGTACATAGTGGGCAGTATTATAGTAGTTATATTCTTGTACATAGTGGGCAGTATTATAGTAGTTATATTCTTGTACATAGTGGGCAGTATTATAGTAGTTATATTCTTGTACATAGTGGGCAGTATTATAGTAGTTATATTCTTGTACATAGTGGGCAGTATTATAGTAGTTATATTCTTGCACATAGGGGGCAGTATTATAGTACTTATATTCTTGTACATAGGAGCAGTATTATAGTAGTTATATTCTTGTATATAGTGGGCAGTATTATAGTAGTTATATTCTTGTACATAGGGGGCATTATTATCAGTAGTTATATTCTTACATAGAGGGGCAGTATTATAGCAGTTATATTCTTGTACATAGGGGGCAGTATTATAGTAGTTATATTCTTGTACATAGTGGGCAGTATTATAGTAGTTATATTCTTGTACATAGGGGGCCGTATTATAGTAGTTATATTCTTGTACATAGGGGGCCGTATTATAGTAGTTATATTCTTGTACATAGGGGGCCGTATTATAGTAGTTATATTCTTGTACATAGGGGGCCGTACTATAGTAGTTATATTCTTGTACATAGGGGGGCAGTATTATAGTAGTTATATTATTGTACATAGGGTGCAGTATTATAGTAGTTATATCTTTGTACATAGGGGAAGTATTATAGTAGTTATATTCTTATATATAGGAGGCAGTATTATAGTAGTTATAGTCTTGTACATCGGGTGCAGTATTATAGTAGTTATATCTTTGTACATAGGGGCAGTATTATAGTAGTTATATATTTGTACATAGGGGCAGTATTATAGTAGTTATATTCTTATATATAGGAGGCAGTATTATAGTAGTTATATTCTTGTACATAGGGGACAGTATTATAGTAGTTATATTATTGTAGATGGGGAGTATTATTCTAGTAGTTATAGTTGTTAGGTGTGTGCTTTTGGACCTGTTGTTCTACAGGTTTCCATGAGCACAGCTTCACAGGTGAGGGTTAATTAAGCCGGATGTGTGTAGAGTTACTCCCGCCAGCCAATCCCCACTGGTCTGCTGCGCATATTATTTATATATTATATATACACCTACACACACACACACACACACACACCTGCTGGCATTCCTTCACTCTGGGGTTTGGTTTTCCTGCATGCTTGTTATGTGTTCAGTCTCTAGGTGTGAACAGTGCTGTGTTCAGTGTCTGTGTAGGTGGCCAGACATTAGGTGTGAACACCTAATGATCAGTGTTATGGTGTTCTGTGTTGCATGCTAGCCCTAGTATGTTCGTATGAACTGTGTCCTGTGCTGCTGGATCATGTATAATCTCTAGGCTAGTGAGGCCCTTAGTTTCCAGTGTGGGGCCGCCCTTATCGGGGCAATCACCCTGCTTACAGGTGGGGTCCTAGTGGATGTTGTCTCGTTAGAGTAAGAACCCGCAAAACAAGAAGGAGCCTGGAAGTGCCTTGCAGCCTTAAATGACTTGGCCAATCCACGAACTAATACCTCGTACTTTTAGAGCAATGCCATCTGTTATGTGTGCAGGTATCTATGGTGTGTGTTTTGGTCGTTTGTCAGTCCTTATGTTATGTCTGTCCATGAGTCCAGTTCCCAGTATACAGTTCAATGTCCCTTTGGAGTTCCAGCCCGTGCGTCCTGTTTCAACGCAATACTACTCCTGCGCCCATGATGTGGCGAAGTGCGCCAGATGAACGTAACAATATACTTGTACATGGGGGATGGTGGGGGCAGTAATATAATAGTTATATTCTTGTATATAGGGAACTGTATTTAATTAGTTATGTTTTTGTACACAACAGGCAGTATTACACAACACAGACAAATATTCGGACGTGCATATTTCCCTGTGACAGTAATCCTCGTATATGGGTGACAGTGCACAGGATTATGGGTATGTGATGAGTAGCGGTCTGGCTCATTACCGGGCGTTGTGTTCCTGAGCCATCGCAGGCTTCAGCAGCACGAAGGATCAGGGACAGATATAGAGAAAGCAATAAATAAACATTAAGAGCTTCATTTACAGCCAAATCCGACGGTCACAGAGTCTTGAAGTGCAATTTCTGTCACTGGGCTTGTGATCAATAGACGGAGGATGGGAAGATATTGAATTAATGAAGATAATGTATTTTTTAGCAGAACCTCGGCTTTTGCATTCGGAAATCGATTTGATTGTGTTTAATTCTTCTTTTCAGCGCCAGCTCTGAGCGCCGATTGATTTCTTTCAGCCTTTTTAATCATCTCCATATGTGTGGAGCATTGTGCGCAGGATACGGGACTGGACAAGTGGATGTGATGTCAGGACTGCAGCCTCTCGCCCTCCTGAACGTTTTACTCCTCCACAACTGAGATGTAAACTAGTAAAGTACAGGCTCAGCCGATACATTGTTACTAAAGTCTCATGAGTCATATAACCCCTCTGAGGAATCCAGGATCAAATATCCATCACTATATCCATTATCCTGTCCAGATGAGGACATCCGGCAGGTCATGTTCTACGTTTATTAGAATTAGTATTTGAGTTTATCGTAGAACATGGGGGGTATTCCGGTTCCAACAAGTTATCCCCTACCCTGTGGATAGGGTATAACTACCTGATCGGTGGGGGTCCAGCTTCTGGGAAACCCACTAATCATGAGAACAGGGGCCTGGTTGGTTCCCGAATGAAGAAAGCACAGGTCTGGCAGGTTCACTACCATCCATTCATTTCAAAGAGAGCGCCGAAGATTCCCAAATGCTTGACTCAGGAATCTTTGGCGCTCTCATTCAAATGGAGTGCAGTGCACCTGCCAGACTGATGCTTCCACACAGCCCCACGACCTGCACTTCCTTAATTCAGGGACCGATCAGGCCCCCGTTCTCGTAATCAGTAGGAATCCTAGCGGGCGGACCCCGCCAATCAGCCAATTACCCCTTATTCCTTAGTAGTTGGAACTGGAATACCCCTTTAATAACGAAAACAAAAGAAAGTATCCAGAGCTGAAATCCTACAGCGTTCACTTCTTTCAGTGTCTGCCCAGAGCTCACTCTGATGATTTGTATTCTGGGAAGTGTTGTCTTTGCACCAGGCTCTGTACGCTCATCCGATGGAGGGAAGACAAGAGGCAAGAAACAAGTGCCGACTGTGATATAGCATGTACATCGGTGCTAGATTGAATTCCATTAAACAAACCCTTGCTTGTCAGCTGATCGCTGAGGTCTACACATGGAGGGAATGAAAATGAACATTTGTCTTTCACTGGACCATGTAATAGTACCTTAAATAATAAGAGCTCAACTAAGCTGTTTCGGAAAATGTTTGGAAACAAGCATGCTGATTGTTTCCAATAAAGGCCAGCAGAATAGTGAGCGCAGCTCTGGACTATAATACAGGATGTAATTCAGGATCAGTACAGGACACATAATGTATGTACACAGTGACTCCACCAGCATAATAGTGAGTGCAGCTCTGGAGTATAATACAGGATGTAACTCACGATCAGTACAGGATAAGTAATGTATGTACACAGTGACTCCACCAGCAGCAGAATAGTGAGTGCAGCTCTGGAGTATAATACAAGATGTAACTCAGGATTAGTACAGGATAAGTAATGTACATACAGTGTGAATCCACCAGCAGAATAGTGAGGGCAGCTCTGGAGTATAATACAGGATGTAACTCAGGATCAGTACAGGATAACTAATGTATGTACACAGTGACTCCACCAGCAGAATAGTGAGTGCAGCTCTGGAGTATAATACAGGATGTAACTCACGATCAGTACAGGATAAGTAATGTATGTACACAGTGACTCCACCACCAGCAGAATAGTGAGTGCAGCTCTGGAGTATAATACAAGATGTAACTCAGGATAAGTAATTTACATACAGTGTGAATCCACCAGCAGAATAGTGAGGGCAGCTCTGGAGTACAATACAGAATGGAACTCAGGATCAGTACAGGATAAGTAATATGTGTACACAGTGACTCCACTAGCAGAATAGTGAGCGCAGCTATGGAGTATAAGGGTCCGTTTAGACGGGATGAATGTTAGGCAAATGATGCCTGACACTCGTCCCTGTGAGTCGTCGCTCCCGTGAGGAGCTAGTAGAGCGTGCTCACTCGCAAAACGGCCAGCAGGGAGGCAGGGCAGTGCAGGAGATTTCTTTCCTCGCGCTCCTCCGCCCCTCTTCATAAATGTAACATAGCGGCCGTTCAGTACTGAACAGCTATTTACACTGAAAGATATGCTCATCGTCTATCGTTTATGCGGCATAAAAGATCCATGATGAAGCTCATCGTTCAGTGAAAATAGCAGCCGTTTAGTACTAAACGGCCGCTGTGTTAAGTCTATGGAGAGGGGTGGGGGAGCGCGAAGAGAGAAATCTCCTCCAGCGCCCCACTTAGAACTAACGATACTAGTTCCTGTGCAGGTGTACGGAAGCTAGTATGTGTGGGAACGAGTGTCGGGCATCGTTTGCCCGACATTCATCCCATCTATAGGGCCTTAATACAGGATGAAACTCCGTATTGAATTAAAGTCATATCAGGTAATTATATAGATTATGGTGCCTGAAGGGGGTCCAGCATTTTTTACGGCTATCCGCTTGCTATTCTCACCTTCTCAGCAGTAGTTTTGGATGGTTCTTGCTCTCCAGGTTCTTCTCAATCAGGTCCGACAGAAGCTGTTTGAGGACACCGGTGGCATATTCCATCTCCCCCTGCAGCGCAGTCATGATGAGAGAAGCTACATTTCCTCGGTCTCTCATGGAGAAACTGCGCTGTGCCTCCAAGGTGCGGATGAAGGTCAGCAAGAAATGCTTCTTGTTCAGGAGCTGCCCGAAGAGGTTGAGAGCCTTCTCCACATTGGCTTGTACCTGTAATAGGAAAAACAACAGCCAGTGATATAAAATTGTGATAATGAAAACGTTTTATTTGTTGAGCAACTGAATATAGTCTATTGCTCACAGTTATCAGCCAACTAATATAGCTGGGTGGCTTCTGCAATGGGTCGTCACCCAGCTTTCCCAGAAAGAGATAGAACTGAGGAAGCAATAAGTGACAACTCCTCGCCAGTAAATATAGAAGGTTTTGGATTACTTGAAAGGACAAAAGTCCCCGCGTGTTTTGCAAGTTCTCGAGTAACATATCGGCAGAATGAAGTTTATACAAAGCCATAAATGGCACCATCTGCGTAATAAGCGGTACACACAGGTGAGAGAAAGCGCAGCCCGATAAAGGGGCACTTCATCATGGCGGGGTGGGAGGTAATCTGCACCAATCCTGCACAGACATTTCCTTGGCTCACTTCTCGCTTCTTATCCATTTCTGCGTCGCTGATTAATACAACCATTAGGCAAAATTAGCTCTCAGGTTTCATATAGTTCAAGAGTCCTCAACCTTTACAAAGGGGGAAAAAACCCTCCACAGACGCCCGAGCAGCTGCCATATTAATCACTGGAGCATTCATAAGATATTCATCGGGCATTAAAGGCGGAAGATTCCAAGTGGGTTTTTTCTTGTCGTGCGCCAATTGCTTCTAACAGGTATTCCTGCCGAGTTCTGAAGAACAGACACTTAATTTCTCACTCAACTCACACCGACTTCTGATTACTGCTGAAAGTTAGAGCCGTTCAAGTACGTGTAAGGGAACTCCGACCAGCAGTAAAACTTAAGTGACTCTTGTGTCCTGATTTAAAGAGAACCGTCTCCATTTTACAGTTTACATACAATGTAGAATGAATCTACATTAGTCGAATCCCTGTGTTCATACATTACTTATCCTGTACTGATCCTGAGGTACATCCTGTATTATACTCCAGAGCTGCACTCACTATTCTGCTGGTGGAGTCGCTGTGTACATACATTACTTATCCTGTGTTACCTCCTGTATTATACTGCAGAGCTGCACTCACTATTCTGCTGGTGGAGTCACTGTGTACATACATTACTTATCCTGTAGTCCACCAGCAGAATAGTGAGCACAGCTCCATAGTATAATACAGGATGTAACTCAGGATCAGTACAGGATAAGTAATGTATGCACACAGTGACTCCACCAGCAGGATAGTGAGTGCAGCTCTGGGGTATAATACAGGATGTAACTCAGGATCAGTACAGAAGAAGTAATGTATGTACACAGTGACTCCACTAGCAGAAGAGTGTGTGCAGCTCTGGAGTATAATACAGGATGTAACTCAGGATCAGTACAGGAGAAGTAATGTATGTGCATAGGGACTTCAGCAGCAGAATAGAGAGTGCAGCTATGGAGTATAATACAGAATGTAACTCGGGATCACTACAGGATAGGTAATGTATGTACACAGTGACTCCACCAGCAGCAGAATAGTGAGTGCAGCTCTGGAGTATAATACGGGATGTAACTTAGGATCAGTACAGGATAAATAATACATTTACATAATGACTTCTATTTATGTAGATTAGACATATATATACACTTTATAATGGTGTCAGCAGGGGGAAATATTCTACAATCCAGCAGTGGAGTGGAAAAAAAGTATTATGTAATTAATGGGGTATTTTCTATCCATAGAGAGATTGTTTAGAAATACATGTCAGCTGTTTTCCAAAAAAAAGCCCTGCAGCTCAACAACATAGAAGACCTCCCTTTAGTATCACTATAGTAGATGGTATATATCCCCCCAGATCTCCATCATTAATTCCAGAATACCCCCCTGATGGTTGTGGCCTGACACACCCTCGGGGTGTAAAGGGCTCTGTGATTCAGCATATTGCCCGCTATTGCTCTCCATGTCTCATCCGCTCTACTCATTACCAGGAAGGAATGGTCTCAGTTTCTTGCGCCGCCTGGAAGTCTTTGGGGAAGCGCAGTGGAGATACGAGTCTGGTTTTCCAGCAGATTATTTACCGGCAGCTTTTGAGGATGAACGTGCTAAATCTGCAGTGGGGGAAACAGATCAGACTCCGCAGAACTGCTGAGGGACACGGCTGCCACTGATCTGCGAGAGCAACTCTGATAATCCAGCGTGGGGCACGCAGAAGCTTCCCCGTAACAAGTACGCAGCTGTCAGGCACCCATGGAAGGCTAAACTGCAGGACCATAAAGGAGGAGCAGTAAATCACCGTCTCCTGCATGGAACACTCAGTAACTCTGTCTGCTGCCCTGATCCAGTAGCAACACTCAGCTACGTCCAGTCTGGTACTACAGTCACATCCTGAAAGCTGGCCTGCTGCTGGCACTTAGCCTGCAAAACCTTATGGCTTCTCCTAGCACCCCCTGCTGGAAAGAGATGGAGAAACACCACATCTCCCACAAAGCATTGGGATCTGCTCACACTTGTCCATTTTTTTGTCTGTTCTCTCGGTCTTTTGACAAAAAGGAGGTGTCAAAAATGGACGGCATCCTATGTGACAGCAGAAATGAAAATACTGCCTGCAAAATCTGCTGGTAAGCAGGCGTCAACGGAGCATAAAAGGGTGTAATTCTGCACGCAGCTCTGCATGTGACTGGAGTAGTAGACATGATATTACTCTGTATGTTAACCGCTTCAGGACCACTGAACACCTACACACGTCCTGCATTCAGCGGGCTCAGAGCTGACAGTTGACAGTAACTGTTGCGATCAGAATGAGCTTTGATCACGGCAGTTAACTCTTTAGGTGCCACAGTCAAAGCTGACCGCACATCTAAACCCTTTCCACTACCCCCTGCAACGCAATCAGGGGGTTACGATGGGCTAGCATGGCAACCCAGAGCCTACTGAAGGCTCCCAGAACTGCTACGCATAGATGTTTATCAAGCCCTGCCCAATTGCTAATACTGAAGTATTGCAGTATATAGTACAAGCGAACAAATGAGCATAGGTTCAAGACCCCTGGGGAAACGAATAAAAAAGTGTGCAAAAAAAAAAAAAAAAGAATTAAAACAATTTTTTAAACTATTAATAAAAATACTATTTTTTTTTTAAAAAAAAGCCCTTTCCCATTTTTTCTATAAAAATGTTAAACAATTAAAAAAAAAACCCCACATGGTATCATCGTTTGCGTCAAAGTCTGAACTATTAAAATATCACAACCTTTATCCCGCAGGGGAAGCTAGTGAAAATAAAAGGACAGAACGCCAGATTTACAATTTCTTTCTGAATCCAGTTTCCCAAAAAAGGTCAATAAAAAGTGATCAAAAAGATATATGCACCACCAAAAATGGTAGTAATAAAAACTACAGCTCACCTCGCAAAGGACGAGCCTTTAGAAAGCTCAATCATTGAAGAAAAAAAAGTTACAGGTCTCAGAATACGGAGACGGAAAAAAAAGTTATTTACTTTATCAAAATTAAAAAAAAACATTAAAGAAAATATATATAAATGTGGAATCATCGAAACAGTACCGACCCAGAGTACAATGTTCATGTCATTTTAATTCACTGCGAACACTGTAAAAACTAAACCCAGGAAAAATGGAGCATACGGCTATGTTAATGGAAAAACTAAATGGTCATGGCTCTTGTGTGTTCTGCAGCAGGGGCATAACTATAGGGGATGCAGGGGATGGAGTTGCATCCGGGCCCAGGAGCCTTAGGGGGGCCATAAGGCCTCTCTTCTCCATATAGGGAGCCTAGTACTATGAATAAAGCATTATAGTTGGGGGCCCTGTTACAAGTTTTGCATTGGGGGCCCAGGAGCTTCAGGTTACGCCTCTGTTCTCCAGCATATATCTATATGGCAGCTCCTCTGAATATCGTATTTACAGCGAGTAGAATGGCGAGATGCCGTAAATGTCGCCAGTGTATGTGACCATCTGGAGACCTGCCAGAGAAAGATTTAACTTTATCCCACCCCTCCCCCCAATTACAGAAGGTCTCACCGATTCACCTCGCAAAGCGACACGTAGCAGATTGCAGATTATACGACCAGAGAAATTTGCCGCTTGTTTTACGAGTCGGTTTCAGAAAGTAAATTTGGAAAGCCATTAAACATATCGAACTATGAAACGAGCGCACAAAATGTAAGACACCTAATTGCCTCTGTCTGTATCGGAAATCCTTATTGACGGGAGAGCGAGCGTCTGTAATGTATAACGCTCAGGACGCGGCGCGGCCGGGGGAGGGGCGCTGACAACAGGATTTTTATCTTCATCAATATCTGATAGAATCTCCAGGTAACAGAGCATTTCTTGAGCCGGGGAATAAAGACATCCACCGGCCTCTGCTGGAACTTACAGGCATGGAGTCTAGTAGGGGTGCTGGCACTTTTGGGAGAGCGGCATGATGGGCGCAGTTGCTATTCGGAGCAGCAATTTGCCCAAAAGCAGAAAACATAGAAAGCACCTAGAAGATCTGTATTACTTGAAAGAGGTGGCTTCCAGCCACAGTGCCCTGAGTTATACAGCGTCAGGTGGGTGGAGTGACTGAGCAGTGGGCAGGTAAATAACAGCACTTGCTTCTAATACACTTTATATTTCAAGATAACTGCTTGCTGTCAGTAATGCAGGCCAGTCCAGGGAGTGGTTAGGGTGCTTACACGCATTGTTTTGTGGTACACAGAAAAACTGTGTTTTATTATAAATTGCCATGGTTTTGCGATAGAGTTTTTAGAATCGCAAAACAGCGGCAATTCGCAGTAACACGGTAGTTGGTTGCATCATTCACTATATGCGAAAGCACCCTACAGGTAGCGTCCAGTTCCATGCTATGGTAAACAAATGTGGCTGAAATGTCGCCAACGGACTGCAGATTTTGCCAGTAAGGCCTCCTTCCCACGAGCGTGACGGGGTCCGCCGCGTAATATTACGCAGTGAAGCCCGTCACGGCGCCCCCCAGAGCCCCTATACTTACCTGCGGGAGATAGCGTGAAATCGCTTCCCCGCCCACCACCGCCGCGTCACCGCCCGTCACCGCCCACCACCGCCGCGTCACCGAGCGTGTCACGTGACGCGGCCGGCCGTGTCACGTGACGCGGCCGGCCGCGTCATTTGGCGTCAGATGATGCGCGGCGGTGGGCGGGAAAGCGTTTTTTCACGCTATCTCCCGCTGGTTACAGCGGGAGATAGCGTGAACGGACGGCTTCCATTGACTGCAATGGAAGCCGTCAGTGCGTACAGCCCGTCCTCACCCGCAGAAAATAGAGCATGCTGCGGGTGAGGACGGGAGAAATCGCGGTGCGTAATTCCGCGCTGGAATTACGCATCGTGAGCATTGTGCTATTAGGTTCAATAGAACCTAATAGCTGCGGGCAACGCAGCGGATTTTCGCCGCGAATTACGCGGCGGAAATCCGTTCGTGGGAAGGAGGCCTAATACTGCCCTTTCTCCATATGCTGCAGGTAGGCGGGGGGCATGACCACAAGCATTTACCATAATGTGGGACCCTTACAAGAGAAAAGGGAAGTTCTGATACAATGCAAAGGGTCGTGATGCAATGTCAGCCAGACAGGATTAAGCTCTACATGTAAATAATGCCTCCATTCACTGACATCAAGCAGAAAAAAAACATTAAAATATCTTTGCTGCTGCAGAACCTCTTTTGAAAAAGTTGGGAATTCATATGAACCACTGTGCAGTCTTCAAGTGTTGGAGGCAAAATGATCTGCAGTACAGCTAGAGAGCAAGGCACGCTGGAACTTAGGGCTCTTTCACACTGGCGATCGCAATATCGCCGCGAGAAAAACGCAGCTTTGGTCAGGCGATTTTTGAGCATCAGCAATGCTTTTTCTTGTGAAAAATCGCATCGCCGCCGCCCGCGATTTTCTCATGCGAAAGTCAATAGGTGTTTCTAATGTTATAATCGCATGAAAATCGCAAGTTTGTGCGTTGCGATAAAAAGGACGCTAAATAGGGAAACATGGGAGATTAAGAAAAAAAACAAAAAAAAACAGCAAAATGCAGAAAGATACGACATGCTGCTATATTTTTCCACGCTACATCACGAGTGAAAACATTGCAAATGGGGATGAAACCATTGAACATTATCGCTTCCATAATTCTGCCTCTTCACTCACTCTCGCAACACACGATTTTATCGCAAGTGTGAAGGTGCCTTTATGCTGTGATCACACGGGGCGTAAATCTCGCGGAATGACCGCAGTAGGACCGCACGGCAATACTGTGAGATTTCCCTGATAGAAATGCAGCTTTAAAGCCTGCATTCCGCTGCGGCCATCTTTCCCCATAGAGAGGAGAGAGGCCGCAGCGGAGACGGCGATACAATTGACATGCCATGGCTTTGAATTCCGCGTAGCATGTCAGTTTCATCGCGGCTTGGCCACATCGGCTTCTCCGCAGCGTGTGGATGAGATTTTTGTAGATCTCGCCCACTTTGCTGCTTTAGCCCGGGATAAAAATTGCCGGCAGTATTTCCGTGCCGAAAGTCCACACAGAAATTTCGCCCCGTGTGATCCCAGCCGTATAGTTCTAAAGCGGATAATCCAAACCATTCCACAAGTCCCGATAGGACAAAGAGCGACGCACCAAAAGCAAATGACAAAAAACAAAGGACATATGAGATCTGTTGCTGGCGCGTTTCACAGCCATTTCCATCCAGTACAATTGGCTTCTGAAATAACAGGTTAACCCTCTCCAGTTGCACAAACCAGTAAATTCTGTACAGTTGCTTTTCATTTTTTTTGCACCCACTTAACAATAGCGGTATAATGAGCGGGAAATTTCATCCCATCGCCCAATTTAGATCTGTGAACAAAGCAGCTTCCTGTAACAAAGCCAAGTAAAAATGTGTTATGAGCATTCATCGGAGGCGCTCTCCACACAATGGAGCCCGAAAGAAAAGAAACGCCACAGAAAGATTCGTCCCTACCTCCATCTCTTTCAGCACAGGGTGGTCTTCAATGCCAGGGAACAGAACCCGCATGGCGTAAGTGCGGTAGTCCAGGAACGGGATGCCGGCTCCATCGAGGTCATTGGTCAGTTCGTGAATGTCAGTTTGTAACTCAGCGAAGGCTGCGGGTCATTAAAAAGAAGTTATCAGTATAATGTCTGGAGATGAGGATATCTTCCTATTGTCGACATTTTTTTTATGGTAGACGACAAACAATTGGATCCAGGGGTCGCATGGTTTAGGAAATACTAGTAGAATGGTGAAGGAACCAAAAAGGTACAAAGTTAAATTCTAGCACCTAAAGCGTACCCGCACTTTCAGGGGACTGTAGAATAAGCTGGTGTGTGTATATAAGGAATATTTGGCCCCTAGGATTCGGATCCTGCGTTTACCAGTTTCCACCTCTGCTGGCTGTCTCTCGGTCTTCCCTGAGCTCATGGGTGTAAACTGGTGCGATGTTGTCTCCTATATACTATAAAGAGAGGAGAGAAGGATCTCTTCTCCATCTCTGAGCTGGTGGGTTTAAACTGCTGCTTTATCGTCCCCATACAATGCGCACACAGAGAAGAAGAGATCCTGCTCTCCTATCTCTTAGCTGGTTGGTGTAGACTGCTGCTATGCACATTTAGGATAGCAGGATCTCTTCTCTATCTCCTTGAGCAGCTGGGTATACACAAGCTTCTATGTCGAGCTTTTGCACTGCACATAAGAAAAACAGTAGATTCTGCTCCCTAGCTCTCTGTAGCACACACAGAAATACCAGGAACATGGAGGACATTCTACAGCAGTACTGAGCAGTGCAGGTATCATTTAAGTAGCTTTAAGACAGTAAATCATTGACTATTAGTTGCAGCAGCCTGGTCTGCGTGAATCTCTTTTTCCTTACCCTCACCCATCCATAGACTTCTATGGGCAGCATTGAGTGATCACTCTACTCTAATTCCTGTAATCTGTCTTGTTAACTCTGTTACTAGAGACAGGCTTTGCTTGACAACAGGCAGTGGACTGCAGATAAGGTGGTAGGGAGCCCTAATGGTCAGCAGTTTGGAGCGATATGTCACCAAAAAACATCATTTTAGGTAAATAAAGTCATTTTTTAATTCATATCATATACCTCTCCCGATTCCTAGGTAAGACTGTTTGTTCTCACTGTACAGTGGCGCAGTGGTTGGCCATCCAGCTGTGTAGGGAACTGTCCCATAGCCCCATGTACTTGAATTCCCTGTAATTGAGTTCCCTGCACAACAGGTGGCCAGAGCTCTGCTGCTCAGGAAAAAAAATACTGAAGGTATTTCCCTTCATTTTTATCTGTTGCCCACTGTCTGTAGAGTTAAACAGATTAGAGAAAGTGGAGGAGAGTGATCACTTAATGCTGTCCATAGAAGTCTATGGATGGTAGAGGGGAGGGAGCAAAAGAGAGACTCACAATACAGGCTGCTGCAGTCAATGATTTACCGTCTTAAAGCTACTGAAATGACATCTGCACTGCTCAGTACTGCTGTATAATGTCCTCTATGTTGCTGGCAATTTTGTATGTGCGCTACGGAGAGCAGAATCTGCAGTCTTTTCCATGTGCAGTACATGGAGATGTAATAAAGCATGTATACATCACTGCGACCCCTCAATTCTTAATTACACAGATTAAACACCCCACCGATCATAAGGTGATTGCATATTCTAGTGGTATACCATCACTTTATAAGATGGTAAGACCCCTTTGGGCAGTTTTATCTTGTGGACTAAATCAAACTAATTCAAGTTAAGCAAATAACCTTTGGAGAAAGAACAGTGATGCCGCTACAAGGCAAATAGTCTGAGTGCCAGGCGTGTGACACAAGTTCCAAAGCTGGTTTCTAACCCCCTGACTCCACGTACACAGCGGGTCATTATCTGGTACATTTATAATGCCCTTGTTACATTTTCTGGTCATTATTAAGGGTACATGGTGTTCCTCAGCTCAGCACGGCAGATACACAGGGCGCCACGTCCTGGAGAACAAAGGACGCTTGCTCCCGGGTGTTAGACACAATGTCTAGTGATCATACAAGGCAAATAAGCAGCAATCTCCATTACCGGCCCTGAAGGAGTGCAGGTAAGACGGTGACTGCATCAGCTTCACGAGACACAGATCTGTGAAAGGAATTCAATTAAATCTATGTGGCAGCGCTGAGAGAGGAACTTTCCAAGCTGTCAGATGCTTAGAAAGGTGGAGGGAGGGGGCAGCGGGCGAGCGGAGATCTCTAATCTGTCCGCGGAGCAACTCAAAGGCATAGAATGGGTAGAGATACCATGCCGCTTAATTAAAAACCCGCTCTTTTATCTGGCAGCTGTAGGATATTACTGATGATCATCCTTGGCACGGTCTTGTCTCTCCCCTCTATCTCCGGCTTCATAGAGATGATCTATATTTTGGGGCCCATATATGCACACATATATAGTACTTGTTCCTTCATTGTCTTTGTACTGCCAACCTCATGCCCCCTAATTCTAGACCCGCTGCAGTCAGCCGGGTTGTGACACCACATTCTGCTCACACAAATAATGGGCAATTAAATTGCCTTCAGCAAGTTTTTGCAGACTCCTTGTCCCAGTTTCCTCTACATAATGAGACACCTGGGTGCCTCAACCTCTTCTCTTTTATACGGTCCACCTCAGAAGATGGCGAGATATAAATGGAAGCGATGATTTAACTCCCCCTATTAGTATATTGAGCCCCCTCCTCCCCTACCCTGCACATTCCCAGAGGAACGGTCTTTGATTTTGGATGCAGTTACCGTCTTAACAACCTAAGGACATCAAAATGAGGCCAGATATCAAACATGGGCCAGGAGAACATGGTGCGTGAGTGACTTCATGGTGAGATTAACGAGTTCTACAGAATCCACACAACTAAGGGGCCTGCACTGATTATAAGGCTCAGTCGGCTTATATAAAAATGGAACATCTGCCTGGGCTGGAGATATGAAGTCTCGGAACATCATTACTGGATGAAAAACACTTAAGGATGTCTAAAGGACATATATGAACCATGTGTTGCTCCAATCTACTTGTCCCCATTCTATATCTTTCCATATTTACCTTCCTTGCATTCCAAAGCCACCCGTGACTCCAGATTGTCCATCTGCAGCTGGAGACGCTTCAGGGTACGATCCGCATCCCTTGATTTGCGCTTGTAGGCAATGAGGACAATGATGATGATGAGTAAAAGGAGCCCACCACCTCCACCGATGCCAATGATTGCCGGCAAGGTCAGAAGACTATCGGAATAGATCTGTAGAGTGCCGGGTGAAAACTCAAACCCTCCAACTTTGATCTGTGGGGAGTGAAAAGATGGCTTGTTAGCTGTTGGTAGAGAAAGAGATGTTCTTCATAAATAAGCAGGAAGATATGGACTTACAGTTACTTTGTGTTGACCAGTGAGGTTTGGAGACTCACACAGGAGCTGTGTCTCCGAGACGGTTAGTGCACAAGGAGTATCGCCTATTAACACGGTGTAATTCAGGCGGAAATTTCCAGGGACGGCTGGAAGAATATTCCGACCCTAGAGATATTGGGAAGAAAGAATTAGTTTTACGGGCTAGGGATGACGGAATAAAGACTCATCTAGGACTCGCTCACCTTGATGATGAGTGGAGAGCTTGGTTTCAGTTCTAGGTTTCCTGAGGGACTCAAGGGCTCAAATACTGGATCAGGGTAGTAGATGAAGGTCGTCGTGTTCACAATAAGCAGGGACTGGACATTGTCCATAATAAAGCCAATCTCATCTGGGCGATCTCCGTTCTCAGGTGGGGACCTCAACGAGGTTTCAACGGAAGGGGCTAGGCACACCATGGTGGTGTCATTAAAGACAGTGCAGTTCTAGAAAGAGATGACAAAGGACAGACCTAATAATTAAAGGGAACCTGGACAATACAACAGTCCTTAAAAAAAACAAAAAAAACATTTACACCAAACTTCCAGTAGTCTGGGATCGATGAGACCCATGCTGCTGGACTATGTTATGTGATGGAAGATTAGGCACTGCAACTGAAGTGGAAATCAGCCTGAGGGCCGTGCCACACTTTTCTCCAATGGTGTAACAAGAAGGGGAATTCATATTCTCAAAAATTCCCCAGAGAGCTGCTTACATTTTCACGCTCCACATCGCTATATTTTGCGCGTATTTTCGGTTCCCTGATGGTGGCCAGGTTGACTCCAGTGATGGTGAGAGGTGTCCCACCGCTGCAAAACAGAAGGAAACCCATCAATGCAGTATATAGTCAATCCCCATAGTGTTTCACTGCATTGATCGATGGTGGACTTTACCTGGTGATGCTCCACTCCGGCTCCAACTTCTGCACCGTAGGATCCTCGGTGTAGTTGTATTTGACCGTCGTGTTGTGCAGCTCTGCCTTGTTGATGTGAATCTTGATCTCCGTGCTTGCTGGGTTCAGTCCCTGTGGAGTTTTGCAGCGAATTTCTTTTGCAGTTCTCCTAGAGATGGAAGGATGAGGAATGCGTCAGCCACTGTAAGGTGCAAGTGTCTTCACAAGAAAAGGACAGATCTGTCCCCACTAAGCTTTTCTCGCGGTGGGGAAGGGGAGTGGCCATGATAAACATGGCGGGCTACAATCACAGGTATGCCGGAGTAACGTGTGAGTTCATTGAACCCTAAGGGGTTCTTTGAGGATGCAACCAGAGATTTGTGACTGCTAGGCCCCTTTTACACTGAACGAGAATCAAACGATTTGCCCGAGCGAATGAGCTATTAACGTCATCACCAGCTTGTCCGCGGTCGGGCAACGTTCTCGTTCAGGGCTTCACACTGAATGATCAGTGTTTAAACTGCACAATAAGTGATTTTTTTCTCGTTCGTCGTTGGCTGCGTTTAAACTAAATGATTCATTAAGTTTCGCTCATTTGAACGACAATCGTTCAGTCTCAATGCAGCTTTAGCCGAGATGCGTTTTGACTCTGACATGACCTGTAGCTCCTGTTAAATCTATGTGAATGGATAAAATCCGGCATATGGATGTCAGAGAGAGGGGATCCCAACTCAGGACTCACTTAGAGCAGTTCATGCTCATCTGACAGATCGGTCATGCATATAATCAGCCAATGGAACAATTGTTAAGGTCTCTTATTACAGGGGAGGTCTGATGAGACAACCCCTTCAAATCAGATATTTTAACTCTTTACTAATTGGCAATACATGTTTTTACAGACCTCACTAATGGGCTTTAAACCTGCACATAGATCTATTTAAAGGCAGTGACTTGGCTGACTACTGACAGCCAGGCTCCTGCTCTAACTGCCAGGAACAGAGAAACCTAAGATCCTGCAACTTTAACCCCTTATATACCAAAATCAATAGCAGCTGTAGCATGTAAGCAGGTAAAAGGGGGACTCCCTCTGGTACCCATCAGCATCCCACAATCGCAAGGTACTTATGGGTTCCCATGCAAGTCGGAGCCTGACAAAGCTCTCCATGCCTCCCAAAAAAAGCCCTCATACAGAGATGTCAATGAGTGCTGGCTCTTGCATTGCAGAAATGAAAATTGCTTGGTCCTTAAAAGGTAAAGCTATAGGCCAGTTAAAGGGGATAAACATGAGCAAACCTACAACTCCCAACATGCACACCGCCCCCTTCCCTCTCTGTTACCAATAGTCATAAAACAGTCGGGAATGGAGGCAGCACATGGCAGAAGGGGCAGTACAGGCTTCTGTCACCTTTGATCTGTGGGCAGCGGCGGCACTAGAGTCAGATGGTTCCTTCTTCCCCGGCAGCAGCTGTGTAAATGCAGCAGCGGAAACATAAATAGCTTTCGCTGAACTAAACCCTGGCGTCACACACTCACCCAGCAAACAGCAGCTATTAGCGCTGATAACCACCAATTACCACAGGAAAATATTTAAAGACCCGCTCTATTATCATTCGTAATCTAGAAATTATGCACTCGAAATCCTACGGAAGAAAGACGGAGACTGAGGGAAGCCGGAGCGCGGCAGAGATGCAGCCTAGGGCGCACACTTAAACCCACGGCTGACAGTCCCAATGCGCAGCTATCCGAACGCTCCTGATGATGCTCAATGGCTTCTTACAGCACAACACATCATCCGGCGACACGTGTCACTCTATGGCGCGGCGCAAGGCTCACCTGCCATCTGCATTACATAGGACACCGGTGAGATAAAGGACACCACGAAGAGACACAGGTACATCAGTAGTCTCCTGTCCTGATGGTTTGTTACAATGTATCAGTGTTGGTAAAGTGGATCAGACACAGAAGACTGTTTAAGCTGGATACATTATAGCAAACCTTCAGCTGTGACATACACTAAGGCCGCATGCACATGGGCAGGTCGGATTTTGCATGCGGTATCGGGCCCTGGCGGCAGTGGCGTCCGTGCGTACTTGCTTTCTGAATGTTGAAACTGTATTGCGGACATGCGCAGTGTAGTTTTTTTTCTTAAACTCCTGCCTTTCTCGTGGAATCCGCGGCCTGTCAGCAATTAACTTCAATGGAAGCCGTCAAGAGAATGGGGCATGCTGCGATTTTTCATCCGCAACCGGAAACATTTCTTGTTTTCCGCTAGTGCGTATGAAGAATCATTTTTCCATAGCATGCAATGAAGGGTTATTGCTGCGGAACATGGAGACGTACGCCCGCTCTGGATTCCGCAGCAAAAATCCGCCCGTGCGTATCAGGCCTAAGGCCGGGTTCACATCTGCGTGGGAACCTCCGTACGGAGATTCCATCACAAATCTGGTACAAAACACCAGAAGAAAGAGCGCTTCATGTGTGACTAACTTCCTCTAACGGCCTTCCACTGCGGGATGTAAATGCACATCCTGGATGGGAAACCGTTCCTGTGAACAGACATGCATTTGTGTCGTATGGATGGCGTGAGCTTAGAAGCTGAGCCCACACCATCCACAGAAGGAGCCGACCGACAGCCAGCCTCCAGCTGCAACAGTGGGGATCGGTGAGAACACTGCTACTCCCCGCCGTCATCCCCTCACATGTTGTGTTTAGAGAGGGCGCTCCCTCTGAAAGGTCATCGGTCCTCTGCCACATAAACGCAGAGGACCGATTGGTTACGATGGCAACCAGAAGCCAGACAATAGCATCTGGGTATGCCATGGCCTATGTTTGCTATGAGAAGCGATAACACATGGCAGTACAGAAGTATGCTGTACAGTTTCTAGTGGTCTGTGCTGATATTGCAGCTTAGTCCCATTCACTGCTGAACGTGATGGGACATGCCTGAGAAGAAACTGGGTGCTCAAAAGAGAGTTGCGGCCCTGCAATCACCTGATTAGCAGTGATTCAGAGTGGCGGACCCCCACAAATCTGATATTGAAGACTAATCACAAGGACAGGTCCTTTATATTGAGGTCCTGAAAACCCCTTCAAGGAGGCATAAAACACCTCCAGCTCCTTACTGCCTCCCACATTATGAATAGCGGTAGTAATACATTATTATAGGGGTGAAGTATCCGTAGCCAAACACTGTTAAAAGGAGATGGACTGGATGATAAAAACATGGCTACTTTATTCTATAATTTCTATTATTCCATTTAAGCCTGAAGGAGAACCCTGAGAGGTTCGAAAGCTTGAATTAACATCATGTATTTTTGTTAACCATTAAAAGTTATATCTACAAGTTTACTTGGTTTCTCTTACTGAGAACAATCACATTATATTCTACAAGTAGCGCCACCCCACTCCATGAGTAGTTCAGCTTGGCTTCACTGAAGTGAATGTGGCTGAGCTGCAGTACCACATACAGCCTGTGGCTAGGAATGGCACTGTTTTAGGAAGAATGCAGCCATATTTTTCTCATCCTGGAAGCATCTCGCCACTACATTAATGACACATACCAGGAAAAGGCACAGGGTCGTCCACCGATCTCTACAGACACATTGCTGCCAGCATTCAGGTTACTTCCCTCTATAGTAATCCATGTGCCGCCAGACAATGGGCCGCGGGCTGGGGTCACTCGGTAGAAATGTGGGCTCTAGAAAAAGCAGAATTGAATAGTAGAGTTACTGAAGGAACTACAGCAGGATCTATTTGCAAATATTCCAACACTAAGACTGTAGAAACACTGCAGCGACAGCTCTGCTGCACTGTAATCTAAGTGTTGGGGTGAGGATATCAGTAAGGATACAGCGGACTGAAAAATGTGTCACTCATGTACACCTCTGGAGGCCAATCAACAAGAACAGACCAGTCACTCTGCAAATACATTACTGTATTTCATCATTGCTGCAGCTCTACTGATTGTTATTGGAAACAATCAGCAAGCATGTCACCAGAGACACTGCTAACACCTACTGAAATGCAGGGTGGTCTTCAAATTATCCTTCTTTAGGTGACTGTATAATGTGTAGTGTAGAGACTGCACTTTTCAGGATGCAAACTACCTGAGGAAGCTCTGAAAGTGGTAGGATCAGTACAGGATAAGTAATGTATGTACACAGTGACTCCAGCAGAATAGTGAGTACAGCTCTGGAGTATAATACAGCAGGTAACTCAGGATCAGTACAGGATAAGTAATGTATGTACACAGTGACTCCAGCAGAATAGTGAGTACAGCTCTGGAGTATAATACAGGATGTAACTCAGGATCAGTACAGGATAAGTAATGTATGTACACAGTGACTCCAGCAGAATAGTGAGTGCAGCTCTGGAGTATAATACAGCATGTAACTCAGAATCAGTACAGGATAAGTATTGTATGTACACAGTGACTCCACCAGCAGAATAGTGAGTGCAGCTCTGGAGTATAATACAGCATGTAAATAAGAATCAGTACAGGATAAGTAATGTATGTACACAGTGACTCCACCAGCAGAATAGTGAGTGCAGCTCTGGAGTATAATACAGCATGTAACTCAGGATCAGTACAGGATAAGTAATGTATGTACACAGTGACTCCACCAGTAGAATAGTGAGTGCAGCTCTGGAGTATAATACAGGATGTAACTCAGGAGGAGTACTAGATAAGTAATATATGTACACAGTGACTACTCCTTCAGGAAGTACATGATGCAATAAGTCACAGGATAGTAACCAGAATCTTATTTAAGGACTAATATCACAGGTAATATAGGATCACAGCTTGCATTTCTTATTACATATACTCTTACCACAAATGTGAAGGACTTGGGTGCGGTGGTCATGTACTCCTTAGAGCAGTCTCTTATGCAAACCTCGACAGTGACATTGCGAGGTGGCATTATTTTGGCCTCTCCAACTTCACAGACAATCCTAAAAGTAGAAGACATTATAGCCGGTGAAAGCAACAGCTGGATGCAATCTTGTTGTATTGTATCAGTTGATTGTCGGAGGAAGGGGTTAACAGATTGTAGCGTTTTCGAAAAATTCCAATGTGACAGTGTAACAGGATCTACAGGGCGCGACCCCCCAGTGTGGGTCAAGTGTTAGGGTGCTGTTAGACGGAATTATTATCATTCCAAAAATCAAACGAGCGAATGTCAACGATATCGAACCAACGACTGAACGCCGAACGATAATCGTTCATATTCCGTGCAGGCATAGAAATAATCGTTGGCTCATTCATCTATCGTTCGGGTTAAACGGCTCGTTCAGTCGTCCTTATTCACTTATATAGCAAATAAAGAATTAATGATTCTGAACGATGAATCTGATGTCATTCTCTGGTTTAAACGAGAAATCGGCTCGTCTGAAAAGGCCCTTAGTAGGTGGTCAAATTAGTTCAAGCAAAGGTCAGTGTTCCTCACCAGATTTATGGCCATATGTACTGGCTACAATGTGACATTTACAGTATGAGTACTGGTAACACAGAACTTACTGCTCGGCGCTGATATATTCGCTTTCTAACGGGATGCACATGACTTGTCCGACCCGCACTCCAAAGCGGATGTCCTCAAATCTCAGGCCCAGGTTCTCTCCAGTAATTGTCAGCCGCGTTCCTCCTTGTCTTGGTCCCGTCTCAGGAGACAACTTCAAGAGAAGAGCAGACATTTACTATGACACCAAATGCTGAACATCTGTCCCAAATCTCGAGCGTTCACGGTTATACTAACAGTTCTTTTTAACCGTCATTCCTGACATCTGACCGGTGTCGGAACATTGCATTTCTGGATTATCGGATGTTCATAGTTAAGGATTAAGAATTTCCTTGTAAGGGCTGACAGCCTTGAGAAAAGTAGCCGAAAACAAGCAGAAATCAAATGCTGGATTATCAGACTTTCTGCATTATTAGATTCCAGATGAACTGTGCTACTTTTTGAAAATATTGATATTAACCCTTTAGTGACCACAATGCACCTTTTAACTGACAACACTATTTGGCTTTAAACCTGCATACACATCTTTTCAAGGTGGTGGCTCGGCCGACTACTAGCATTGCCAGAAATGGAAAAAAATCTCAGATATTGGCTGTTTAACCCCTTATATGCCACGAAAAATAGCAACTGTAGCATGTAAGAAGACGAAAAAGGGAGGGGGCTCCTCCTGTCACCCATAGGCACCCTGCAATGCAATGCGTTTCCATGGTAGCCAAAAGTCTGTCAAATGTCCCCATGCCTGCCATGTAATGCAGCCTATTAGGCCCCGCCTCCTGCAGAGTCCAATAGGCTGATGTCAAAGACATAGTAGAATGTCCCCTTGAGGGATTAACAAATAGTGTCAAAAAAGTTCTGCAAAGTTTAATTTAAAAAAGAAAAAAAATTTAGTTTAAAACTAATAATTTTTCCCTACAAAAGCCGGTTTGAAATTTTGCTAATTATTGCACATGGTGAACGCCATAAAAGTCATTTAAAAACATAATGCTGGAATTTCTATTTTTCTTTTGTTCATCTCCCAAAAAACGTAATAAAAAGCGATCCAAACGACGCACGGACCTCAAAATGGTCCAACACAGTTCTGTGGCAGAAGTACAAGCACCAACGTATCTCATGTGCTGCAGGTTCACACAAGCCACTTGCTGCAGTCAAGATACCAACCCCTGCCATGCAAGAACAAGCCGTGCCCATGGCTTTAATTAAGGTAAGTGCTTATCGCGGCGCCGGTGATTCGTTTTTCCATTCTGAACCTGAGCTGGGAAGTGACAGAGTGTCCCGGATTATTGTGCTTACGAGCGAGCGTCCTTTGTTATTGCCGCACAGACTGTTATGAAGTAGTCATCATCCTGCTGTGCAGCCCTTTCTTACCGCAGGCTTCTGTGTTTTGTACGTTAATGTAAGCACGCGGGGGGCTCTTTGTAAAACTACACACATCCCTGTTGAGTTTGAACAGCAAAGTGAAATGCAGTCGTTAAGCCCGCGAACCCGAGTGAAACTGCGAGAGCTCGAGAAACACTAACCCAAGCGGGGGTATGAATATTTCATCAGCAGTGTAATGTGCCAACCCCAGAACAGAACGAGAGGGAATACAGGAAACACACTGGAGATAAATGAATGGAAGGATGGATCAATCGAGCGGTACAAGAAAAAGTAAGTGAACCCTTTTGGAATACTTTGGACCTCTGCACTAATTACTTGGATACAACCAGACCATATATTAGACATAACAATGTAAGTAATAACATACAGGCAGCTGTACAGCTCATCATCCACACCGCAGGGAGAAAAAGTAAGTGAACCCCCAAGTTCACTTGGCAAAAAATGTTTTAATGAAGGAGATGAGATTAGAAGTGTGGGCTTTAGGGCGATCTGCATCCGTACTCACGATAAGCTGTCCCATAGAAAAGAATAAGCTTTCGCCGCTCTGCGCACACCTGCAACTTCGATTTGCAGATTCTGCCATGCGTGAATAAAACGCAGCATTCTCTATTTTAGTGCAGATTCTGCACTTACGCTCTCCATTCATCTCTATGGGTGCGTGAGATCCGCAGTGCATCTGTAAATACATTTAATACAATACACAGGTATTCCGCAGCGGGAATCTGCTTGCAGAATCCACGACTGCCGTGTTCAGGAGGCCTTACTTGTGCTTTGCCCACTAAATAAAGACACACAAAGTCTGGTTATTGACAGATCTGTTCTTCTCGAGAAAGAACGTTCCAGTGTGAGCTACGCCTCGATGTAAGCAACTTCTAGAAGACGTGTTATAGAGATGCATAAAATGCTATAAAAGCTGAAGACCCGGATGTACATCAATCCATGGTTATTATCTATAGATGGAGGACATTCAGGACTATTCTACTCTTCCCGGAAGCGTCCTGTTATATCACTGCAAAAGCACAGCGGGGCAATCCTAAAAGAGGGAAGAAAAAAACCAAGAGGAACAGCAGAGGACCTAAGACCTTGCAGACTGCAGAGACCTCTGTTCATGCGTCCTCTATTAGAAAGCCACTGATCATGGAAGGTCCCCACCAAGGAAGCTGCTGCTGTGCAAAATTAACATGGCGGCCCATCTTAATTTTACGTAGACCACCTAGATGTCCTACAATGTTCATTTAGTTTTACTCCCTGCACTGTGGATGATAAACAGCACAACTGCCTGTGATTAATTACTTCTGTTTGTCTATAACAGTGACTTTGACAACAACCAAACCACATTTCATTAGTCCTTAGTGCAGAAATCCAGGCGGTTCCAAAGGGTTCACTTACTTTTCCTTTCAACTGTGGATTGATACAAGATAGTTAGGAGATTAGTCTTTATTGTGCTTCCAATAATCATTCTGGCAGAAATAAAAGAAGAACAATACAAGGACAGACTGACACCAGGTTTACTACCAAAAGTTCAGAAGCATATGGCCACTTAAAGGGCCATTAACACAATACAGACACAGGGAACAGCACCCCCCGGAGTGAGGAATGAGGGCGACAGCTGAACAGTAAAACGCCTGCGGTGAAAATTGGCCCAGGAGGAACTCCAAAACTAGTGTACTATACACATGTCCTCTGGAGGACGAGCGACATCAGGTGCAAGACTGAAATGGGAACTTTGTAGTTGCTTTGCAGTACTTTTCTCTGTTATCAGCCATTTCAGCTTGAGGAGGAGCTGTGACAGTAGTGTCAGGGGTGCCCAAGCCTTGATGCTGCCTAAGGTGACATGAGAAATGGTGTCCCGTCCCCCTACACTCATTTTACAGACACTGAAAGTGCCAATATACAATACACCCAACACATATTTGAACCATTGAGACTTGTTTGAATGGCAGAGTAATGGAGCCCCCAGTAGGGACCCCAATAGTAAGTGCCCCCGGTAGTGACCCCAACAGTAAGTGCCCCCAGTAGTGACCCCAACAGTAATTCCCCATAGTAGTGACCCCAACAGTAAGTGCCCCCAGTAGTGACCCCAACAGTAAGTGCCCCCAGTAGTGACCCCAACAGTAAGTGCCCCCAGTAGTGACCCCAACAGTAAGTGCCTCCAGTAGTGACCCTAATAGTAAGTGCCCCCGTAGTGACCCCAATAGTAAGTGCCCCCAGTAGTGACCCCAACAGTAAGTGCCTCCAGTAGTGACCCTAATAGTAAGTGCCCCCATAGTGACCCCAATAGTAAGTGCCCCCAGTAGTGACCCCAATAATAAGAGCCCCCAGTAGTGACCCCAACAATAAGAGCCCCCAGTAGTGACCCCAATAGTAAGTGCCCCCAGTAGTAATAGTGCCCTTTTAATAGCCCCAATAGTAAGAGTCCCTATTAGTGGCCCCAGCAGTAATAATGACTGCCATAGTGGTCCCAGTAGTAATACTGACCCCTGTAGTGGTTCCGGTAGTAACAGTGACCCCGGTTAGTAGCCCCACTATAAATAGTCAAACCATTAGTAAGCACAGAAGTAGTAGCAACCCCTGTTAGTTGCCCTAGTAGTAATAGTGACCCCCAGCCAGGCATTGCTCTGTAGCAGATTACCTCACTGAGTAGTGTGTGACCCCTGGCCGGAACTACAAAGCAAGTGACTTATATGTTTGTCAGATTGCCGCCCGCCAGCTCACAGGTGGCTATTATTTTTTTTACTGGCCATCAATATGTCTCGGCTTGCCCCATGGTGTTCTTAAATGGGATGTATGAGAGGAAGTGCAGGAAGCTCCCTAATCCCTCTGACCACAACTTTATGTCACAGATCCCCAGAGGCATTTACACTTATAAGCTGGTGGCCCTTTAATTCTGTGGCTTCCCCAGCATGGGGGTTTATGCTCTGCAGACCCTCATCCTCCGCTTCCCTTGCCTCATTGCAGGGGAGGGGATGCTCAGCCGCCTGATGAGACACATTTAGTACGATTATTTCCAATAAGGCGGACAGGTGCGGTGTGACAAAGGCAGCATTATGACTGATGAGCGGAGGGGAGGCGGCCCGGCAACACCAATAACAAGCTAATTACGGGCAATTTCACACCAGATTTTGCCTGCCTCCAGAGCGGCCCATCAGTCGTCACACACCTGCGGGCACTAAATGGAATTAATGTCTCCCTGCGCCGGCTGCAAAATCTCATTCTGTGGAATTATGGGTCTCGTTACCGATTTGCCGTTGGGAGCAGGAAGGAGGACCGGCGATTTATGAGTGGCCATCTTTAATTACGTTCATTTCAGCCTTTATTTTATTTTTAACTTTTCAGAGAGCATCACCTGGCGGAAACGAACCGTCCCAGAGCAGTAATTACAGGGAGAATCACCGCTTCTACTTAGAGCGATATTATATATGATCATCATGGCTCTTTACAACCCAGCGGTGGTCTCCACTGAAAGTAAAGCAGCCCACTGGTTAAGGATACATTCACACGTAGCCGAAATGGTGCGGATATACTGAGCAGAAAATTAGCGTAATTTTTGTATTAAAAACTGCGCCAATGGTGGGGACCCACAGCAGAGTTCACTCCTACTGAAAGGGTTAAATCAGCTATGGATCTATGCGGATTTTCCACTGTAGAAGATCCACACCATTTCTGCTATGTGCAGATGTGCGCTTTACACCAGGACCTAAGCGGGAAGGAGGTGCATTGCCTGCAGTTACTCTCTGGTCTCCCTTTCAGCTGTCCAAGATGGCCGACACAATCTTTAGACTACCTAAGCGCTTTGCTAGTGTTGAACTACTGGCCACATGATCAGCCCTGACCAATCAAGAGAGGAGTACACAGCGTGCATCTTGGACAACTAAAAACAAGAACCGGAAGCAGCAAAGTGGAGGGGCAGCAGAGTACAACTGCGGAGTCTGGACACACATTCCATCAACTGGTGTAACAGGACAATTGACTTCCAATGTGTGAAAGAACTAAATGGCAGGGAGGCTGCATCTTTTGGTGGCCGTTTTGAACAATAGAGCCCAGAACAATGTGACACCGATCCACCTCATAACCTGCAGCAGAACCCGCCAGTCCATTTTCAGTTTTCTGCCATGAATGTGCACATAGAGTTGCTGCAGATCCACGGGTGGGTTTGCTCTCGGTCAGTGCGGTTACTCCCTGTGCGGATTTCCAAATATGGATTCTAGGTCAGGAAGTGACATGTCCCTACTTTCTTTTTCGCAAATGGAATTCAAATCCTCGTGCAGGAAAAACCCCAAAGAGTACAGACTACAGTGCAGACCCCACTAAAATGCATGGGACGTTAATTTGATGAGGAATCTGCACAGATTCTGCATCAACTCAGTGACGCCATCAGCTGCGTGCACAGCGCTGAGGGGTCCTTTTACATGGGACAATTTATTGCTCCCGGGCTTTCGCACAAGCGCAATAATCGCTCAGTGAATGGAGGTGCAATGAGTCAGAGATCGCTTCCAGCCCGCCCGCCTCCAATCACAGTAGACAGTTATTCTGATACTTACACGGGTCGATCATTGTTCAGTTTTTATGCGTGCATAATCTGAACTATGAGTAAATGAATTACCGTTTCTCATCCAGCTGCTGGCAGCGTTTCCACTGAACAGCTATCGTTCCGTGTAAAAGGGGCCTAAAATTTGAGGTTAGCACAGTTACATAGTATGTTAGGCTGAAAAAGACAATGGCCATCTAGTTTAGCTTGTTTCCACCCCCACCAGAGGCAGTCAGAATAATCCCTGGATCATTGTTTTGAAAGTTTCTACTTACCTCCAAGACCTGGATCAACAACCCGCTGGTCACCTAACGTCTATATCCTGTAATATCGTAGCGCTCCAGAAAGACATCTAGTCCCCTCTTAAACTCCTCTATGTTTTGTACCATCACCACACCCTCAGGCAGAGAGTTCCATAGTCTCACTGCTCTTACAGTAAAGAACCCCCTTCTATGTTGGTGATGAAACTTGCTTTCTTCTAGACGTAGCGGATGCCGTCTTGTAGTAGACATGATGATTAGTTAGCATAAAATGTCTATTGATTTGTATAAACTAGATGTTTTATGCAGCTGTAGCGGATGCCCTCTTGTTACAGTCGCAGTCCTGGGTATAAACGGATCATGGGAGAGATCCTTGTATTGTCCCCTCATGTATTTATACATAGTTATTTGGTCGCCCCTTAGCCGTTTTTTTTCTATGGTTACTAATCCCAATTTTGATATCCTCTCTGGGTATCAGAGGTATCGAGATTCAATCACTAATTCCTAGAAGGCTGTCCTATGGGCGCTCATAAGCGGGTGCTTCACTCAGCGTACTATTTCAAGTAGCTGAAGAGCAGCTCTGGAGCACAGGCTGACATGGTACAGTGAAAACTCTGCATCTAATCTCCATCCATTTGATAACCGGGGCACCCCTACCACGAGGTGACCTGAGCCTGCCACCTTAGACGGCAGGACCCGAGGGGCGGCGGGTTGCCAACTGGCCGGTATTTATTTTCCTACTATGAAGGGCCAGCAAAAAAAAAAATTGCCAGCTTCAATCCAGTGTTGGATTGATGGACAGTATTACACATGCTACCCAGAGAAAAGAACAGGGCTTATACACTGCGGGATACGCGGAGAAATAGAGCATGCTGCGATCTTTGTCTTGCATGTATCTACACGCAGCGTATACACACTAATGTGAATGGATCAATGAAAGTCCATTTACTGTCACTGGCTCCATTCACCTCGTATCACACGGCTGTGAATCGCATACGTAATAAGCAATGAAAATACGGTCGTGTGAGCCCTAAGGGTCGTATATTAGGAGAACGAACAAGGAGCGAGTATCACTCATCAAGCCTGTTCTACATAGAATGACAGTGCTATGAATTAAAAGGGGTCCGCCATTTAAATTTACCCGTACTGCCTCGTGGCACCGGATGATAAGTGCGACTTCAGAAATGCTGGTCAACACAACACAATGCCAAATTGGCTTCTAGAGTCGAGTCATTGGAGACAGATCAGTTAGTTGCTAGTGATACATTTTAACAACTAGAATCTTGTAAATGTGGTTGTCAAGGCCGGACGTCCATAGCAACCAGTCCGTCTCAGAATACCCAAGTTCAAGACTAAAATACCAACACTTAGCGCTACTTTTAGGTCTTCTGACCACCATTATTCCCTCGTATGGAAAGACCGTTTAGGACATAATGCAGGCGTTCTAGGAGCTAAAAAGATCCAAATCAATCAAAGGGGTGTCCGCAGTTCCGCAGGCTATCACAGTATAGGAGGGGAACTTGGTGATCAGCTGGGATCTGACTGCTGGGACCCCCTCACCGATCAGTTACTCTGGCAGGCTTGTTGAAGTGAATGGAGCGGTGCCACCATGTGTCTCATGCTCACACCTTGGGATGCAGCAGGGCTGCGGTCTCAGGATAGGTGGGGGTCCCAGCAGTTGGACCCCAACTGATAAGCAAGTTATGGCATATCCTCTGGAAAACTTGCTGTGGCGGGAATTAAATTTACCCCATAAGACGTTTTGTGTGTACATCTACACCCTTCATGCTTCAGGGTTTGTATGGAGAGAAATACTGTATATTGCTGGCAGTAATACTATATACTGTAATACAGAAGTATTGCTGTATACAGTAAAAGCAAACAATTGCAAGTTCAAGTCCCCAGTGGGGAGATTTTTAAAAAAGGAAAAATAAAGTAGGAAATTATAAAAGTAAAAAAAAATGATGTAAAGTTAAAAAAAAAAACACACACAAATCTTGCACGAATATGAACCCCATTCTTTTGAATGAGGTCATACACGAGCGATTGTTTTCATGCATTGCATCTTGATGCGATAAAAAAAAAATCACTGCATTTCCTATCTTTGTTTTCGATTGCGCTGCAATGTTTCCTAATGAAAACAATCATTATTTCCCTAAAGTGAAGAAAAACGTTTTTGACACAAAAACGCCTTGCATCTGCGGGGCCATCACAGCTTCCTTGAAAGAGTTCATCTTTGTTCTGGCCCCTTAAGAACCCATGCTGCTTGCACAGAACTGCATCTTGCAAATCCAGGGGTTACAGTGATATTTCCACACTGAAGCGAATTACTAGATTCCAGCAGAAGGAATCACTACCTACTAGAAGGCAGATACAGGCAGTTTGGCCCCATTTTGCTGCGGCAGACATATGCCTGGATGCTCTCCTACTATCAGCCGCCTCCATCTATCACAGCCAGGTTTTCCTGCAGAGCATCACTCCCCCCCAACCACCATCTCCCCTAATTGGTTTCACAGGGGAACTTTTAAATAAAACAACAAACATCTCTTCTGAAAAATAAAATAGTCTTCACCGTCAGATATGCAGAAGCGCGAGGTGAAGGCAGAGGATCACAGGAAGGAGGCCGCCATTGATCTCAGCCGTGTTAGGCAAAACTAGAGATCTTTGCTTGGAGTCTCATCTCGCTCCTGTCTGATTCATCCCTTAGAAAAACTACAGAGGGCCGAGGCTGCCGGGTCAGCGATTCCCAAATGTGCCCATTATAGGGACCGCAATGAAAGAAATTCACTTTATCAGTGCTGACCACACACACATATGTAAAAGGGGAAGCGCAAAAAATAGAGGGATTGTGAAAAGCAGACAGAAAAACACGGAATAGACAGAACTGGCACATTTATAAGTGTCCTTATACAACAGCTACTATTTATTCCAAATATATACATGACCGCTATATATACACATATTACTAGAGGCGGGGGCGGATGGTAGTACGGAAGAGCAGGGGGAGCAGGCAGTCAGCTGGGTGTCAGATAGAAGGAGGCGTAGAGGGAATAGATCCAGGGAGGCTGGTCCTGAACTGGCACAACCCAACATGTCTGCAACGTTGGCAGATGAGGGCAATGCCATTACAGAGCCAGCACCGCAGCAGCAGGGCAGGCCCTCTGAACGCCAGGGGGATGACTGCTCCAGCGAGACGGGGACGGGGAGTGCAGGGCAGGCTAGACAGGTTCTAGTGGTGGGGGACTCAATTATTAGGGGGACAGAGAGGGCAATCTGCCATAAAGACCGGGATCGTCGAACGGTGTGTTGTCTTCCTGGCGCTCGAGTTCGACACATCGCGGATCGGATTGACAGATTACTGGGAGGGGCTGGTGAGGATCCAGCGGTCATGGTGCACGTTGGCACCAATGAACAAGTTAGAGGTCAATGGAGGGCCCTCAAAAATGATTTCAGGGACTTAGGGTCCAAGCTCAGGGCAAGGACCTCCAGGGTAGTTTTCTCGGAAATACTACCTGTACCTAAAGCCACACTAGAAAGGCAGCAGGATCTTAGGGAGGTAAACAAGTGGCTCCGGAGTTGGTGTAAGAAGGAGGGATTTGGGTTCCTGGAGAACTGGGCTGACTTTGCTGTCGGCTACAGGCTCTACCGTAGGGACGGGCTGCATCTTAATGGGGAGGGTGCAGCTGTGCTGGGGGAAAAGATGGCTAGAAGGCTGGAGGAGTGTTTAAACTAGGGACTAGGGGGGGGGGTGTAAAATGAGAAATAGTGGGGTAGCCAGTGTAACTAGCGATCCGGGTCCAAGCAAAGGGAATGGGGGTCGAGCGGGGGGGGGGGGGGGTTAGTACAGTTAGAACTGATAGATCAGCCATAAGTACGAATAGCAACAAAACAAATTAAAAAAAAAAAAAATGATATAAATTGCATGACCACGAATGCACGAAGTCTGATTGGTAAAGTGGGTGAGCTTGAAGCGAGAATGACTGATGATAACTATGATATAGTCGGAATTACTGAAACATGGCTTGATGATAAGTGCGATTGGGCGGTGAATTTGCAGGGGTACAATCTCTTCAGAAGAGACCGAAGGAACCAGAAAGGGGGAGGGGTATGTCTGTACGTCAAATCAAACCTGAAGCCGAGGCTTCGGGAGGATATAGGGGTAGGAGACGAACAGGTGGAATCTCTGTGGGTAGAAATACAGGGAGGAAAAAATAACAAAATCCTGATAGGGGTCTTCTATCGACCACCAAAAGCAACAGAAGAAACTGAAAACTTACTACTAAGGCAGATAGAAGAGGTGTCAAAGCGAAACGAAGTAATTATCATGGGGGACTTTAATTACCCAGATATAACATGGGAGAACGAAACCTGCAAATCTCACAGGGGTGATAAGTTCTTGAGAGTAATTAAAGACAATTACCTGAACCAACTTGTGCAGGAACCAACAAGAGGGAGGGCTATTCTGGACCTAGTACTAACTAACAAACCGGAACGTATAAAGGGGGTGCAGGTTGAGGGCACTTGGGGAACAGTGACCACAATATAATCAACTTCCAGCTGTCAATCAATAGGAAGCCTTATCAGGGAGTGGCAAAGAAACTAAACTTTAGTAAAGCAAAATTTGATGAGCTTAGAACTACTATCAGTAACATTAATTGGGACAACATCCTCAAAAATATCAGTACGGAGGACAAATGGGAAAAGTTCAAAAGGATCCTAATCGCCTCATGTGAGCAGTTCATTCCCTTTAAAAATAAAAGAAACTCAGCTAAAAGGAAACCAATGTGGCTCGACAAGACGGTAAGAGGGGCAATAAACGAAAAAAAGAAAGCGTTCAAACAACTAAAGCAACAAGGCAGTGAAGAAGCGCTAAAATCATACAGGGAAAAAAACAAAATATGCAAAGATAAGATCAAAACTGCCAAGGAGGAAGCAGAAAGACGGATCGCCAAAGAGAGCAAAAACAACCCAAAACTATTTTTCAACTACATTAACAGCAAAAGGATTTGCAGGGAGAGCACTGGCCCTTTAAAAAACAATGCAGGAGAAATCATTGATGATGACGAAGGGAAAGCAAATCTACTAAACAGTTTCTTCTCAAGTGTATTCACCAAAGAAAAGGAAATGCCACACGAGATGCAGGGGAATAAAATGAACCCCTCACAAAATATCTCATACCTAAAGCAGGAGGAGGTGCGGAAGCGTCTAAAGAAAACTAAAATCGATAAATCGCCAGGCCCAGATGGAATACACCCAAGGATACTAAAGGAACTAAGTGACGAGATAGCTAGGCCGCTATACCTAATATTTCTAGACACTATCAAGACCGGAGTAGTACCATAGGATTGGCGCATTGCCAACGTGGTTCCAATTTACAAAAAAGGGAGCAAAAGTGAGCCTGGTAACTACAGGCCAGTAAGTCCCACTTCAGTAACGGGAAAAATTTTCGAGGGGATTCTGAGAGACGCCATCGATGAGTACCTCAAGGAGATTAAGGGAATAACTCCTCACCAGCATGGATTCATGAAGGGTCGCTCATGTCAAACAAATCTGATCAGTTTCTACGATGAAGTAAGCTCTAAGCTGGACCAGGGAGAATCTATTGATCTTGTATATCTGGACTTCTCTAAAGCCTTTGACACCGTGCCACATATTAGGCTAATATACAAAATGAGACAGCTCGGATTGGGTGAAAACGTATGTGATTGGGTAAAGAATTGGCTCAATGATAGAAAGCAGAGGGTGGTAATAAATGGCTCATACTCTGATTGGACCACAGTCGCTAGCGGGGTGCCACAGGGTTCAGTATTAGGCCCCACTCTGTTCAACATATTTATCAATGACCTGATAGAGGGACTGCACAGCAAAATATCAATATTTGCAGATGACACAAAATTATACAATATAATTAATGCAACGGAGGACAATGTGCGGCTACAAACTGACCTGGATAAGCTGGGGGCTTGGGCAGGAAAATGGCAAATGAAGTTCAATGTTGAAAAATGTAAGACTATGCACATGGGCAGGAGGAACGGATGTCACAAATATTCACTTAATGGGGTACCACTAGGGAAAAGTGATATGGAAAAGGATCTGGGGGTATTAGTGGATAATAGACTAAACTGGAGTAACCAATGCCAGTCAGCTGCTGCAAAGGCAAATAAAGTCTTGGGGTGCATTAAAAGAGGTATAGGGGCGAAGGACGAGAACGTTATCCTTCCATTATATAAGGCACTTGTCAGGCCTCACATGGAATACTGCGTACAATTCTGGACACCGGTGCTCAGGAAAGATGTCACAGTGCTTGAGGGGGTTCAAAGAAGAGCGACTAAACTAATACATGGAATGACGGGACTGGAATACCCAGAGAGGCTATCAATATTGGGACTATTTACTCTAGAAAAAAGAAGGTTAAGAGGCGACCAAATAACCATGTATAAGTACATGAGGGGACAATACAAGGATCTCTCCCAGGATCTGTTTACACCCAGGACCACAAAGGTAACAAGAGGGCATCCGCTACGATTAGAGGAAAGTAGGTTTCATCACCAACATAGAAGGGGATTCTTTACTGTAAGAGCAGTTAGACTGTGGAACTCTCTACCGGAGGAAGTGGTGATGGCAAAATCCATAGAGGAGTTTAAAAGGGGACTTGATGTCTTTCTGGAGAAGAAGGATATTACAGGATATAAATATTAGGTTAATTGTCAATCCGGGTATACAGGCAGGTAGGAACTATTAGGGGTTGATCCAGGGAACAGTCTGATTGCCATTAGGGAGTTGGGAAGGAATTTTTCCCCCAAAAGGGCTAATTGACTTCTGGCCTTGGGGTTTTTCGCCTTCCTCTGGATCAACACAGTAGGATAGAAAGGCTGGACTAGATGGACATTGTCTTCATTCAGCCTTACATACTATGTTACTATGTTACTGTACAGATCTACATAGCACTACTGCAGTATTATAGTATATTCTTATACACGGGGCAGGTGGGGCAGTATTATAGTAGTTATATTCTTGTGCATAGGGGGCAGTATTATAGTAGTTATATTCTTGTACATAGGGGGCAGTATTATAGTAGTTATATTCTTGTGCATAGGGGACAGTATTATAGTAGTTATATTCTTGTACATAGGGAGCAGTATTATAGTAGTTATATTCTTGTACATAGGGAGCAGTATTATAGTAGTTATATTCTTGTGCATAGGGGACAGTATTATAGTAGTTATATTCTTGTACATAGGGAGCAGTATTATAGTAGTTATATTCTTGTACATAGGGAGCAGTATTATAGTAGTTATATTCTTGTACACAGGGGGCAGTATTATAGTAGTTATATTCTTGTACATAGGGGGCAGTATTATAGTAGTTATATTCTTGTACATAGGAGGCAGTATTATAGTAGTTATATTCTTGTACACAGAGGGCAGTATTATAGTAGTTATATTCTTGTACATAGGGGCAGTATTATAGTAGTTATATTCTTGTACATAGGGGGCAGTATTATAGTAGTTATATTCTTGTACATAGGGGGCAGTATTATAGTAGTTATATTCTTGTACACAGGGGGCAGTATTACTATAATACTGCCTCCTGTGTACAAGAATATAACTACTATAATACTGCCCCCTGTGTACAAGAATATAACTACTATTTATAGTAGTTATATTCTTGTACACAGGGGGCAGTATTATAGTAGTTATATTCTTGTACACAGGAGGCAGTATTATAGTAGTTATATTCTTGTACACAGAGGGCAGTATTATAGTAGTTATATTCTTGTACATAGGGGCAGTATTATAGTAGTTATATTCTTGTACATAGGGGGCAGTATTATAGTAGTTATATTCTTGTACATAGGGGGCAGTATTATAGTAGTTATATTCTTGTACATAGGGGGCAGTATTATAGTAGTTATATTCTTGCACATAGGGGGCAGTGTTATAGTAGTTATATTCTTGTACACAGGGGGCAGTGTTATAGTAGTTATATTCTTGTACACAGAGGGCAGTATTATAGTAGTTATATTCTTGTACACAGAGGGCAGTATTATAGTAGTTATATTCTTGTACATAGGGCCAGTATTATAGTAGTTATATTCTTGTACATAGGGGGCAGTATTATAGTAGTTATATTCTTGTACATAGGGGGCAGTATTATAGTAGTTATATTCTTGTACATAGGGGGCAGTATTATAGTAGTTATATTCTTGCACATAGGGGTCTGTGTTATAGTAGTTATATTCTTGTACATAGAGGGCACTGTTATAGTAGTTATATTCTTGTACATTGGAGGCAGTATTATAGTAGTTATATTCTTGTACATGGGGGGCAGTATTATAGTAGTTATATTCTTGTACATAAGGGGCAGTATTACAGTAGTTATATTCTTGTACATAGGGGGCAGTATTATAGTAGTTATATTTCTGTACATAGGGGGCAGTATAATAGTAGTTATATTTTTGTACAAAGGGGGCAGTATTATAGTAGTTATATTCTTGTACATAGGGGGCAGTATTATAGTAGTTATATTCTTGTACATAGGGGGCAGTATTATAGTACCTATATTCCTGTACATAGGGGCATTATTATGGTTAGTATATTATTGCACATATGCGACAGTATTATAGTAGTTATATTCTTGTGAATAGGGGGCAGTATTATAGTAGTTATATTCTTGTGAATAGGGGGCAGTAACATTGTACGTATATTCTTTTACACGCAGGCAAGATTACAATAATGATGGCTGATTTAAGTAATATATATTCAACCTATTTAGCACATAAATGGGATAATACGATTTTTACAACATCTTGGGACTTTTGAGGTCATTATTGACTGACTGCTGCTTACCTTGATAATTTTGGGGTCGGTGCAACGGCTCTGAGGGGTGCTGACATGCATCCATGGGCTTTCATACACTGGACAGTTCTGGCGTAAGGTGCATTTCTTTTCGGTGACGCACCAACCGCACTCAAAACGGGGATCGGATTTCAAACAGAGTCCACAACTCTCCCGCAGGGCTGAACACTTGTAAAGGTGGGCTGCAGAACAAATCAGACAGTCAGTATTTTCACACGCTGCGCTCATTAATGAATTAATGACATGGCCTTACTAATTAGCGATGTAATACAACTCAAGGCCTTCGCTGAACATGTCAGACAAAATCAAATAACCCGTTTGCAAAGCTCGGAGCAAGTACAGGAGAACAGATGGGCGGCACTGACAACAAATGCCCTAACCTTGTATGTTCTGTGGGTTATCAATGACGAAATTTCCATTCCAGACGACGGAGAGATTCACGGGCAGATCGCTGATGTCATTCCCCTCGTAGCTGTACTGTAAGACAAAAGCAGCGACATGACATGAGCAATCACTGGCAACGCATCACTTATCTGTGTTGTAATGAATGAGGAACAGGAATACGTGAGAGCTACATAAATTAGCGCAGTAAAATCTTGATAATTCTCAGAACCGCAAAGGATTTTGGTGTCAGAAATTCCAAACCATTGGATGCACTCGCCTCTCATAAATGGCCAATGGGAGTCCACAAATCCCCAATGGCATATACTAACAAACTGCCGTCTGCTGAAGCCAGAAAGATGTCCAGTGGAACTACTAAAGAAGACCTCAAGGACAAGTCTATCTGGTAATTGCTGCTCATCTTGTCCCTCCTGGCTCATGAATAGAATGCCAGAATTACAGTGAAGACTGATACTTGCATAAAGAGAGTAGAATGAGAAAAAGAGCACCATGTCTCTATGTACGAATCAACAGGTCTCATTCACATTGGAGTAAATATATTGTGTATTACGGACAGTTTTTAGATGCATGTTACAGATCACTGAATCCCCATTGATTTGCATTAAGGCAGACAGACCTGCGTTTTTCACTCATGTATTTACAAACGTAGCATGCTCTACTTTGGCCTGTATTACAGAACAAAATAGGGCATTAAAATCAGTTGGCCAGCGTAAATACGCATGATACATATGTATTCACTGGGTATTTACGCTGGATATCAAGGGGATCTATTGTGGGGGGTTTTTTGCGAACAAGTGGAAAACGCAGTTTCAGTCCATGAATTAGCTGCGCATTCACACACGGAAATCTGAATACACCATTGCGCACGAGCCCTTAAGGTACGCTCACATGGAGTGTACTACACCACAATACGCTTATGATACACGTCCCCATGATTTCTAATGGTCAACAGTTTCTACATCTTGATGATGTGTTTTTTCCCACGTCACTTTTTCAGTTTCCGCATCGGATTTTGGCTTTGCAATGATAAGGGACTTCAAAATACACGTCGCCAGGTTTGGAAGCGTATTTGGCAGAGAGTATTTTGACGTGTTTGTTTTCCGGCGCTTTAATTACGCAGTGTGAACATACCCTTAAGGGAACACTCCAGGCATGACCCCTTCTAAATATATTACACAGGAGAATACAAGGAGGCACAATTCACTAGAAGAAGAAATATTTCACGATGACCTCACAGGATGACATCACTTCACAGGCAACAAGTCACTTATCACCTTTCACCTTTAGCTGGTGATGCACGCTACATCTCCAGGAATGGAAGGAGATTGTAATAGACATGATGGCAGAGGTGTCAGACTATGGGGTTGAGCATTGCAACCCCCCACCCCATATAACAATTGAACCTCGACCCCTCCCCACCTTCCATTAAGTGAAGTGCCAGGGCTGTAAGATTAATGGCACACTTCATTTACAGCACAGGGATGGAGACTGACAGCCAGAAATTACAATTAAGCATCCGGAAAATAAAAGACGGAGGGGAAAGTAATGGCCGTCAGACCACGCGTTTCACGCTGTATCACAGATCTCCATTTGTATCACAGATCTCCATTACAGACTCACAGTCAGGCGGCCATAATTGCAGCCTCTGTGGCTTCCGATTGTATACAAAAACACACAAAGCCATTTGCAAGCTAAAGCTGGGGGAGTGGGATTTAGCTGTGAAACGCGTAGCACCATTCTAAGTGAAATTGACATTTTCGATTTGTACTCTGACATGTCTCATTTGGGACCCTGGGATTTTCCGAATGCATATAAGCCTACAGCTGTCCGACTACTTAGTGGTAATTTCTGCACCTTGCAGAAACCGTTGCGAAGGAGAAAAAAAATCCAAGGGCTGGACGAAGAGATGGGTCAGTGCTGCGAGCTGAAGAGCGTTTCCCCGAGGTTTCTTTAATCCCCAGTAAATATCAGTTCCTGAATCGTCCTCTTCTATTCTGTTATTTTACATGCTTCCGGAAAAGCGACAAAGTGACAGCCAATATGGAGGCCATCATACTCACCTTTACTACAGTCTTAAATGGCAATTCTTATGCTAGTATAACTAGGTAGATCTGCCAATCAGGATTCAACATCAGCTGAGTGGCCATATGGTAAGTCATACCCAAGAGCACCTGATGGAGGCAGATAACTTCTCTCACTTGAGGTTCGATCCTTCCTTACATTACTGCCTTGCACTAATGGGATGGATGAAGGTGCAGCAAGGTGAAGAATAGGTAAAGTGGAGGCAACACATCAAAGTAGTTATTTTATGGCATGAACATCATATTTCAGCTTAGGATGTACACCTCCTGATTTTTCAGTGTCTGCACAGACCATGTATTACATGGTGTGGTACATGGTGGAGGATTAAAGGGGTTTTCGGACCTTAAAAAAAAAATTAAAAAACCTTGCCCGGGCATAAGGAATGGCATAAAACATAAATAGGCATTATTCAGCCTTCCATGCTGCCTCCAGTCCAGCGCTGCCAATCACCCCCTGCTGAAACAGGAAGCAAAGACGTCACTTTCTTCATTCACACAACCACAGACCTTAATGGTCATGTATAATTCATGCACACGCCTACTGAGGCCAGCAATTGGCAGCAGTGGTCATGTGAACGATGAACATAACACCATTACTTCCCGTTTCAGCGGTGACCGGCTTGGCAGCACTAGACCGGAGGCACAGTGAAAAGTGTGAGAAATGGTCAACTTATTTTCTATGCCAAATTTTCTAAGGTGAGAAAACCCCTTTAAGGCACCATACAGGAGTCAGAGTCCACTGGGTGGTGGGGAATGCGACATACAGCTTTGGATGTGATTGGAGAAGGGGAATGACGTGCAGGGAGCAGTGATATCTGACTAAGCTAACAGGAAACCAACAGATTTCCGACCACAGCTTTGGATGTGGCAGGAGTATAGGGTCAGTACTAGTAATTATTAGGAAGTTATAGTAGCAATGTTTCTGGTGGCACAATGCGCCACTTACCACACAGAGCTCTGCTACATGTGCGTCACACACCACACAGAGCTGTGCTACATGTGCGCCACACACACCACACAGAGCTGTGCTACATGTGCGTCACACACACCACACAGAGCTGTGCTACATGTGCGTCACACACCACACAGAGCTGTGCTACATGTGCGTCACACACACCACACAGAGCTGTGCTACATGTGCGTCACACACACACACACCACACAGAGCTGTGCTACATGTGAGTCACACACACACAGCTCTGCTACACGTGCGTCACACACCACACACAGCTCTGCTATAAGTGCGTCACACACCTCACAGCTACGTGTGCGTTACACACAGAGATCTGCTACATTTACGTGTGACACACAAGACCCCACACAGCTCTGTTTTATGCGTGTTATGCACACCACACATAGCTCTGCTTCATGCGCATGTCACAGACACACACAGCTCTGCTACATGCGCGAGATAAACACACCACACCCAGCTCTGCTACATGTGCGTCTCACACCCAGCTCTGCTACATACATTTGCAATCTGCCTCTGCTGCTTTAGGATCTGTGATAAGGTCATCATCATGTAATAAGGGGCGGAGCAAAGAGCCAGGGAGTGATGACAAGAGGGTGCCATCAATAAGGTGAAGCTAAGATCAGTGAGTGATTACATGATGGTTACTTGATATTATGTATAGATTTAAGATGTAGGGGTGATGTTCAGAAATAGGGTGTCTTTACACTTCATTGCTTGGCGAAGACTGTTGGTAGAAAGCAAAACGTTTATAAATTTCCCTTCGTACAGATATTTTGCACGTGACGTCAACCTTCTTTCTGCTTATTAGGCGGTATTTACATGGATGTGTGCGACATTCATCCGAGAAACTCAGACCAATATCGCGCTCTGAAATCTGTGATTTCAATGCAAGTGGGATGCGGTTTTGTAAGAAGTCGCATTGCATCGCGGTACATGCAAATGTCACACACATGAAAATCACTTTTCAATAGGAAAAAAGTGAAAATCACATCGCACTTATACATGCGAGTTTTATGCGATTTTTAACTGACCCGTAGCAAACAGCGGTGCGTTTTTAGCAATGTCGCCCAAAAATGGAACATGTTGCAGTTTTTCCGTCTCACAGAAAGACTGCTAGAGGAAATACGCCCGTGTAAATAAACCCATTGGAAACAATTGATTCACACATCACACGGGTTCAGTGCGTTCTGCAAACACACACAACTCATGCAATTTTCTTGTCGTTGCGAATTCACACAGGCGATATTCACATGTGATATCTGACCGATTGCGATATGGTCAGATATCTTGCGTGAAAAGAACGCATTGAGGCTGAGTTCACAGGGGGCGGAATTGCTGCTGAATTTCTGTGCGGACTTTCTGCACGCGGCTTTTTAAGGCTGCCTGTCCACGGGCGGGTTTTCATTGCGTTCCCCGCGGCGACAATCTGGCCACGGGGAACCCAGTAAAAGCTCTCCATAGCGTTGCTACGGAGAGAGCTTCCCCCCAGTGTCCACGAGCGGAAAATTATTGCAATTCACCGCTCGCAGGCGGCAATTAGCAGCATGCTGCAAATTTAACGCAATTCTCCGCGGTCAGCCTGTCAGATAGGCTGACAGCGGAAATCCACCTGCCGGCTGCTGCTCCCGGGCGGCAATATCGCAACACCTGTGGACAGGCAGCCTAACCCGGGATAAGCCAGCAAAGTGGACGAGAATTGCAAAAATCTCGTCCACGCGTTGCAGCCAAGCCACACGAAAACTGACATGCAGCGTGAAATTTAAAGCCGCGGCATGTCAACTCTTGCCTCGTTCCCGCAGCGGCCTCTCTTCTCTCTATGGGGAGAGATAGCCGAAGTGGTATGTCAACGGCGAGGTTGCGGGTTTTGAAGATGCGCTTATCCCACGGTCCTGAAAATGGCATTTTGAAGATGCAATGCATTTTTCTCGCAAAATGCTTCACACTTGTAGGAAAAGTCGCAGGTTTGCAAGTGTGCATTTCTGGGGCCGTTACCGTTACCGCACCTGCCGATGTGACTGCCCCCTATGGGCATGTTCACAGAATTCCACAGTGAATTCTACCTCTAAAAGCTGCGTCTTTCTGTCACGGTTTTTGTCAATGGGCAAAACCCGTGTGCAGAATTCCAATGTGGAAACGAGCGTTTGTCTAAATTAGTGACATTTTCTAAGAAAAAACAAAAACCTGTGCTGTAGTCACTGAGAAATTGCAGGTTTGAGACTGGGATATGGTGTGAATCTAGCCTGAGGGCGAGGGAGACAAAGGACGCAGCGATAGATACTACGTCTTTAATATGCGCCAGGTCATTCTCCTCGCCTGGCTCTTCCCCATTTAGTATTTCCCTTCCGTCTGAAGTCGGCTCCTAGTTCTTGACTCGGCCATTTAACTTGTTGATTGCCAAGCTGTCAATATCATTTTACAATGCCTGAGACTCTCGCCTTCCGTCATATTACAAAGTGACAAGCCGTAATTCTGAGATAATGATGCCGTGAATTACTTACAGAGAGATCGAGCGGGCCAGGAGGTCAAAACGAATCCTGACGCTGTGGCTTCCCGCTGCATCGGCTGTGGCAGCAAATGAGATTACATTCCCTCCCAACAAGAACCCAGGGATTGCCCTGCCTGACACATTAACGCAGGCGGATTAACACAAAAACGAGACCGGTTTGCAGAACATCTCAAACGCGTGAGCTGACTGGAATGAGCGTGCTGCAAGCAGAGCCAACTGCAGTCCGCAGAAGCTGCACAAGTCTTATACCAGAGGGCCGACACTTGCATGCATGGCAATATATGGAAAAAACACTCAGGTTTAGGAGGCTCTTTTTTTCCATTTTTGGATTTTTTAAAATCAATTTCATTTTTGAAGCCTATTTAACCCCTGAATGACTGCCCTATAATGCTCTTATGCTGGTTGTTCAGAGTACTGAGCGGCTCTGCACGCTACACCCCTGAAGCTTGGGAGACTATAAAGGGCTTTAGCCATGGGGTATTGATCGGATACCAATAAGGTCAGCCTCTGATCACCCTAAACCAAGCGGTCACAGCAACTACATACCTCTATGGATATTACCAAAGGGAGGGGGGCCAGGGGTGACGCTAGCGCTACAGATCTCTAGGGAGGGTCCACTATAACGGATCATGCTCTGAGGCCGGAATCGCACACTTCTGTCGCAGGCGGTGTGTTGTAGTGATGTTTTGCTCTCCCTGCCTGTATAGGAACTCTGACGCCGTGTGCAGGAAGGGAGCTGCAGCGCTGACCGGTCGCTGGGTGAGGATAGTGGGTTTTTATGTATAGACCTCCACTTTCTGACTCTGGTCGCAGAGGGCGATAGATCCGGAGCCTCAGATTCCCTGCTCTACCAATGTTATCAATCATACTGGCCTATATAGGAGATTCCGGGGGTAAGGGGGAACAAAAAGGGGTCTCTCAACTGGAGCATTATAACTATGGGGCTTAGGTTGAGCATTATTATTCCAAAAGGGGACACTCAAAGGGGGAATTATTACTTTCAAGAGAGGATTACTGCAGGTGTTATTACTATGTGGGGGCACAAGGGGGGCCCTACAGAAGAAACGGCGGTCAGTCATGTGCGTTGTGTCTCAGACTGCAGCAGTGATTCCACCTGGAGCCTGTGAGCGGCCATGTCCACAATGAGCAGCACATGACCGCCACTGCTTCTTCTGGTTTAGAGCGGCAGGCACAGGGACTGCAGTGCTGGACAGGGAGCCGCTGGAAATGGGGCGTATTCAATTTTTTACTACATTTCATGTGATTTTAAGCCTGTAGAATTTTTTCTTTATGTCCCAGAAAACCTTTTTAAAGGCAGTCTGTCACCTAGTTTTAGCCCTATAAGCTAAGTTTATGGGCTGACAGTAGGTGACCCGATGAGTCTAGGGACGTAAAGTCTAATTCTCACCTCCCCAGTTGTTCCCATGATGTAGGCGCTGAATGCTACCGCTCAATGCACCGTTGTCATGTTATAATGTGTGGACTACTTAGCAGCGCCGCACTATGTAGGTGAGGGAAAAAAAGCACGAAAAACATGTCTTTCTACATCCTCCACCCAAAAAAAATAATTGAACAAAAACAATACACTTCAAAATAGTACTTTAAAAAAACGCCTCATAAAACTTGATTTTTGGGAAAAATAAAATAATTTTGGCTTTCAGAATGTATGCGTAGCGTCTACAGAGTGAAATATAGTTTTTACCATAAGGCAAGAAGTGAACAAAAAACAAAAAAAAAAGTTAAATTGTTGTATTTCTGCATCACCCACAAAACAAAGATTAATAATCGCTCCTCAATAAATTATATGTAATACAAAATGGTGTAACTGAAACCCACAACTTGCCCTACAAAAAACAAGCCTTTATGCAGCCGCATTGATGGAAAGAAATAATAAAGTTATGGCAGTCGAAGCGCGGCAAAGAAAACACAAACTTCAAAATCAGACGTAGTTCAGGATTATCAAAGTTAAACTTCCTCAGCTCAGAGGCCTCTGGAGGGCGCTCTGTTACTCCAAATAAGACGACATTTGGACAATGGCCACTTCAAACAATGCACTTGCCATAAAATAATTTAGTTAAAGAGTTGCTGATAAGTGGCGCTGTAGCCGACCAAGTCCACCATGCCAGACCTGCATCAGCGTCAGATCTGAAGGGCAGCATCTGTCAGCATGATGAAATCATTAAAGCAGACTGTTCAGCGGTGGAAAACATGGTTTTGTGAATGGAGAGCATTGTTGGAAACTAAGGTGGACCTACTGAACATTTGTAGCATCATTTGCATAGCTACAGTGCCACCTATTGGTGACTTTTTTTTACAAAAAAGTGTTTTTTTTCATAAACAGCAAGTGCGTCGTCTGAAAAGGACGTTGCTGAATTTTGTCTCATTTGGAGCAGAGCGCCCTCAAGAGGCCTCTAAGTTTAGAGAATTTTAAATTTGCTAACCTTGTAATAAGTGGTTAAAACAAGACGCACAGAACACAGGAAATTTTTTTGCATTTAACCAGTTATCTAGTTATTCACAATTGAGCAATTTCCTGTGAACAGAATCCATCTGTATTCCTATCAGATGGTTGTTCATATCTTGTGAGGGCCTTTTCTGTGGGCCAATAAATCGGGCACCAACATCTGATTGCCCAATAATCGACCCGTCTGAATATGCCACCTATCACCTGACGAATGAGCAAACACTGGGTCGTAGGGTGATCGCATATTTTGCAGGGCAGGACCAATCATGATTGTCAGTGGCGCATCGTCCCGTGTAAACAGAGGATGTGCTGCCAACCATGATAACTCTATATGGATAAACAATTGTGTGATCGTTCATCCATTGGTAGAGTCTGAATCAGCCTGCGTAAACACCAGGCAGATGAGCGGCAATCACACTGATCAGCACCTTCAGATATCACCCATGTAGGATATTTACACAGATCAAGCCTTTTATCATTCACCCAATCACTGCCCAGTGTAAATGTTGTACAAGCAGACGTTTGTTCATCAGCGGATCCCATCTTTTGCGCAGCTTAAAAAATAATCATTCTTGGCAGCAAACTGCAATGTGTAAGCAAGAGTTGTGCTACCAAGAACAGTGACAGTGAATGGACGCCATGCGGGTGAAAGATTGTGAGAATGACTGTAGTTTTTACTGGTATCGTTTTCGGGTACATATGACTTTTTTGACCACTTTTATTGCAATTCTTTTTTTTAAAATTGCGTTTGCTTGCCGGATGAAAGGGTGTTCAATTTATTAGACGTGTTGATACGGATACAGCGATACCAAACATTTACGTTTGTATTATTATTTTTTTTTTTTTTTTTTTTTTTTTAAGACCAAAAAAGATAAGTGTGCAAAAAAAAAAGTTTTTTCTTTTTAATTTCTTTTACTTTACCTTTTTTAAGTCACTGTAGAGGACTTGAAACTGTGATTGCTCAGATATTACACTGCAGCACTGCTGTACTGTAGTGTATTATCAGATATGTATTCTTTACCATAACAAGCAATGGCAACCCATTGACCCTCTGCGATTACACAGCGAACGGCTGACGACATCATAGAGGGAGCTCCCTCTCTGTTAACAGATGTGATAATATATATTTTTTAACAAAACAGAAGATTGCCAAAAAGTTTTTTTCTTTACTAATTTTCCTTTTATTTTTTTTTACATTTGTTATATGTCCCTGTAGGGGACTTGAACCTGCGATACTATGCTCGTCCAGATAATACACTGCACTATTTCTTATAATTGTAATCACAGGCCGTGGCAGACCCGGACGCCATTGCCTGTTCCTCCACAATTACATGGTGGAAAACCAATGATGTAACAGGGAGCAGCCTCCCTCTGTGAACCCTTTACATGCCACGATCAATACAGATTGCAGCATGTGTTCTCTCCAATCCTCGCTGTTGCAGCAGGACTCCCACTGACAGTTACAGGTACCCTTTGCAGATGGCGCAGGCTCTGCTCCTGAGCACGCGCCATCTACATGCTGTATGTGTACTTCACAGGGACTCATTTCCTCCCAGGACACACATGTATGTCATGTACATGGTTGGACAGGAAGTGGTTAGCGCCTGTGTAAAAGGCTGCTCTATGGATGCACAATTCACACCACAAGGAAGTAATTCTGGTAACACTATATTTCCTTTGTGCTCTAGTTACAGTGTCAGTCTCTTCTTTATCACTTTTGCTAGAAATGTAAAAATTCTCTAAAATTGAAACAAAAATGGAAAACTAAAAAAATGTAAGATTTTTGAACGGTCTTATTTTCCATCTCCTTAAGGAGAGCCAACGCCCTTCTTGACCCATCTTGCACCTCAGCATGTTCTGTAAGTGCAAGGCACACCCAAGCTGGGGTCTCGCACATCTGCTCTGCAAGAAGAGATGACTTCATGTTTCAGTGCAGGCCAAGTGAGCAGCGCAGTCAGCAGGTTAACCACCCCGGCTTTTCCATGAGATTACTCACCAAAATGCTCCTCGACTCAATCACAAGAAGCTCATCACTCTCGTGCCCTGCGGCTGATCCTACAGATGGCTGTCATTAGCAAATTTCACTTTCAAAGTTGAGTAAATAGAAGTCTATTCAAAGACGGCCGCCATCACCCTTGAAATAGGCAATTAAAGTCACGAGGAACCATAAGAAAATGAATTCCAGATTTCCTCGAAGAACAGATTGTGTCCGGAATCTTCTCCACAGCGTCTGGGATGGTTTCATTTATTTGTATGGTTGTTTAAACGTTTATACAGTGGCTGTGCGGCCGCATGTATAGGCGCGCTCACTTGTGGAAAATATTAACAGCCGTTCTTGCTAATCAAACACCTTGAAACCGACCAGATAGTGAAAGAACTGTGGTTGAAAAGACAATATATCTCAGTCTGGGAAGATGTGGGGTCACCAGGGGTTACGTGACCAGAGGCTCTGGGAAGATTGAAGAGATGCCTTGTCAGTTACCCAGGTGCCTCTGGTCACATGATTTCACGGGGAGTCTACCAGGCGCACCTGCCCCTTGTCAGGGGTTTATATATGCTCATTGTCAAATATAAATGATATATATTACACATACAAACACAATATTAGTAACATTCCTCCCCTAGAAGTTGGTGGAAGGGACTGAACCTTTCTCTGTGTGATTGTAACACGGATATAAGTAAGTGATTCCAGTACCAGAGCAAAAGGAGAATTTATTGGGGAAAACTGCCTGCTTGATGGCAGGCTCTAGTTGCCTGTTGGGCCGCCTCTAGTTTGGATACAAGATGTGATACGGGCGGACATGGAGGCTCAAGTATCCTGTTGGGCTGCATCTAGCTTGGGTACAAGGAGTGATAGAGGGAGGCATGGACACTCTAGTACCCTGTTGTACCGCCTCTTGCTTGGATACAAGATGTTATATGGGTGGGCATGGAGGCTCTGGTTCCCTGTTGGGCTGATTCTGGCTTGGATACAAGATGTAGTACAGGTAGGCATAGAGGCTCTGGTACCCTATTGTACTGCCTCTAGCTTGGATGCAAGATGTGATGTGGGCAGTCATGGACGCTCTAGTACCCTGTAGTACCGCCTCTAGCTAGGATAAAAGATGTGATACGAGCGGGAAATGGAGGATCAAGTGCCCCGTTGTACAGCCTCTAACTTGGATACAAGGTGTGACAGGTGGGGCATGGAGGCTCTAGTACCCTGTTGTACCACCTCTAGCTTGGATACATGTAATATGTGTTCGCCATTCAGTAAAAATGACATAACTTTCTTATCTGGATCAGCAGGATTACTGAAATACCAAATTCATACAGATTTTTATTTTTTTTTACTACTTCTTCACAATAATAATGCAGTTTTAAAGAAAACAAATGACTTCACTGCATTCTAAAACCGAGAACATTTTTATCTTTTCTGCAGTGGACCTATTTGAGGGCTTGTTTTTTGCAGGAAGAGCTGTAGTTTTAGTGATACCATTTTGAGGTACATGTGGCTTTTGAATGTCTTTTTATTAAGTTTTTTTTGTGAAGCGAAAAAAAGAAAAAACTATTTTTGCATTACTTTTTAAAATTATTTTTAAGGCGTTCACCATGCGCGATAAATAATTTTCATTGTCTGGGTCATGATGAACACGGTAATACTAATTAGGCGTTTCTTTTTAATATTCATTTTAGTATTGTATGCATTAAAAAACTTATGTTTTTTTACCGAATTTTTCTTCTTTCAATTAAAAACTTGACTGAACTCTCTTGACACAATTTTTTAGTCCCTGAAGGAGACTTGTAGCTGTGACCATTCGATCTCTAGGATAGTACACTGCATTACTTATATAGTGCATTCTCATACGCCTATGTGCACGGCCTATTGGACTCTTCCGGAGGTGGGGCTTTATATGGCAGACTTGGAGGCCTTTTATCAGACTTCCAGGTGCTGTGGGAACTCCTGGTACCTTGCGATCGCTCTTCATGGTGGGTAATTGGTGACAGAAAGAACCCATTCCCCAGTCATCTGCATTACATGCTGCAGTTGCCATTGTGGTACAACTACCAGGATCTGAGGTTTCTCCATTCTTGGTGGTTAGAGCAGGAGCCGGGCTGTCAGTAGTCAGCCAAGCCATCACCTTAAAAAGATGTATGTGCAGGTTTAAAGCCCATTAGTGAGGTCAGTAGAAAGGTGTATTGTGGTCACTCAGGGGTTAAGGTCTATGGCCAGATGCTGCCCTACAAATCCAATTCAATGGCTTTTCCTATAAATTTGCAGATAGGAGGTTGTTTCAAGTAAGTGAATGCTACAGTCCCTCCACCGGAGGGGGGGGCACCTTTTATCTCCAGATAACGCTCCCCCTAGATAAACACATCATTAAATATTTTATGGAGCTCATGCATATGAACAAAATCTCTGGAGAATTCTGGTCCAGCGAAGGTTTACTTACAGGAAATCCTTTACATGACCGCGACCGCTCTGCACGCATTATGGGTTTAATGTGCAGAACTCACTATTCAATATAAAAATCACTCAGAGCGGCATCCATTACCTGAAAATACGATTCATCACCAGAACACCGACATTAAGCAAAAGCGCAGTGCGCTATCTCAAAATAAAGCACTTAACCAGCGCGACACGATGTTATGGAGGAAATTGGGATATATATTGATGGAAACAAATTAAATGCATTGAAAGCTTTTGGGGGAAGAGGATTCATTAAAGCCACAGAGTCAACATTTTAATCATTGATTTTCATTGTGGATTCAGTGAAGTGTTTTGTCATCTGCAGATATGAACTAAACAAAAGCTCCAGAGGGGGAAAATGTATCTACACCGCACATACCGCAAATGGAGGAGCTGGTTATTAGTAGGCTAGGAACCTACACAGAATAGCCCTGTCAGCGCCCCCTGCCCAATATTACAGCAACCTCCAGACCCCAAATTAGAGCTTTCTTGTATGGAAATTACCCCCAGAGTGCGGCATAAATCACATGACAAGTTTTCCGTGGATCAGTTTCAGTGTGAATCCACATTAGATGGGAAAATCCAGCGATCGGAACAACTTCCAACAAGGCCTGGTCACCGGTGGTAGACTAGCTGGCGCCTCATTTCAAACTGTGGAGGGGTTTTCTTGAGTAACAGTGTGGAGAATATACTGAGAATGGCGTGCTCAAGTCAAAACATACAGCAAAAGGGGATCCTGTGGATGGAAACAACTCATCACCGAAAGGGGTCAGAGGAGGATGTCAGGAATCGTTCTGGCCAACAGGCGCTGCAGTCAACCGAACACAATGCTGCCACTCCAACTAACCTGCCTGAACACACAACTTGCTATTCCTTAGCACGGATGGGCTATAACAGCAGATGACCAGTTCCTGCGCCATTATGTGTAAGAGAAACAGAAAAGTGAGACTCCAGCCGGCAAAAGAGCACAAAACTTTTATCCTTAAGCTGCAGAAAAACATCGCCTGTTCCACCGTGCTGATGGGAGGTCAGAATTTGGCACAAGCAGCATGAATCGATGACCCCTTCCTGTCAGCTGGTTAGAACCGGTCAGCACCTCCATCTAATCTGCAGCAACTACAACAATCTTCCTGTCCGCAGGGGCCGATATTCCTGCAGAGCGGTTCCATCACCTTGTAGAATCCACGCTGTGTAGTTACTGCAAATTAGATGGGGGTCTAATGAAGGGGCCGTTCAGTGTATATTGAAGGTAGACAAAAGGGCACAAAAGGCACCATTACGCTGTAAAGGCACGCTTGGACTTCTTCAATGGACTTAATAGAGTTGAAGTGCCGGACATAAAATACACACGTCATTGATTAAAAAAAAAGCACACCCTCCTGTACGCAGAACCTATCCCATGATTCGAAACGCAGGCTTTCGATGAAAAGTCTGAACGATCGTCTTTACTTCTGGGTGGACAACATGGCGGCCCCGCTATCTGTCCTCCATCAATCAGTTGTGAGATCCAGGGTCCGCTGATGCTTGTGTTATTACCAATCGCTCCATTCTAAGTTCTCTTTAAGAACAACCTCGGCTGATTCCAGATTTGTTTACGGTCAGCGCTGCACGAAGGGCGCAAATGGTTCGATTAAAAAGGATTTAGCTGCTTGAAGATGGTGATAAATTTGCTTTCTGGCAAAGAAAAACAAACGTGGCATTTTGCAGGGGGGTAAGGCGATATTGTTAAATCTATGTGGAAACAAAAGTATAAAAATCTGAAAATTGAGAAATTAAGAGACATTATTGTGATTTAGCGGCTTTATGTCACGTTTATTGCGGGCGCCTCCAGAATTAATTTTAGGATTTATTTTCTGTAGCGTTATAAAAAGCAGAGAGGTGGCAGCGAGGATTTACGGTTTACACCCACGGCGAAATACATGGCGCCAAAAAAATAAGAGTGAAAGACGCCAAATAAGATGGCGATGGGTGAAGGGGTATAGTGCGGGCGATGCAAGAGAAGAAAGGAGATACAGCAGCGCTTCACTCTGTAACTGACATATATTCTTATGCCCATATGCCGCCATAATTGTGATAGCAAAAAAGGAGATTGGACGCCATTAGCAAAAGGTCTTAGAAGAAAAGCGTCAGCAGAAAATAGCCCCCTGTACAAAGCAAGTTTGTAGATTTAACATTTTTGCAAATTTTTGGTGATTTTTTAAACTTTTCCTTCCGATGTCTCCATCTATATTTATAAAAAACAGCCCTGAAATGCTGCAGATCGCACGCCGACCACGAAGCCTCCGGATACGTTCACACGTAGCGGAAATGGTGGGGATGTTCAGCAGCAGAAATCTGAGCCAAAATACGCGTCAAAACTGGTAAAGTGGTGACGTCTGACGTGGTTTCGCAGCAATGGTGCAATTTTGGTGCAGCTTTTCTGCGGTGAAACATCTGTAGAGATAACTTCTCACTTCTCAGCCATCATCTCGTTATCGTCACAGGCAGGATTACAACAAGAGGTAACACTTTACATATAGATAACACTAAATCCACCATTTATAATAGCCGATGTCACAGCTCACCTCCTCCCCTCTCTGCACACTGGCCACTAAGCCTAGTAATAGTCTAGCACTTACAGTTCTGTAGAGAAAACGTCTCAGCTCTCATCTCATTATCATCAAAGACAGGATTACACTGCGAGGTGACCTCCAAATATAGATAACACAGGATCCACCATTCCCAATATGTCACAGCTCACCTCCTCCCCTAACTGCACAGGTCACGAAAACATTTTCACATTGAAATCAATAGGTTCCTCCTATCCATTGTGCCTATGGCCCATTGGGCCGCTGGAAAGCATCATTCTAAATGCAAATAACTGAGACTCAGGAAAGATGGCCGCCTTCCACAGTCATGTACAAATGACAGAAGAAAAAAAATTCTACAATCAGAAAACAAAAATGGATTTGAAAAGGTTTTACTTCTTGGTATTAATTCGTAAAAAAATGATATGGGTCATACATTCCCTTTAAGGAAAAAAAACCCCAAACCTTTTCTTGCCTGTTGGTAAGCTCATCTGCTGTAAATTATGATTCCACTGGGGCCCCCTGAGAACACGGATGGATTAGAGCTGGATCTTAAGGGGCTACAATGTGTCACACTTACTATAAGGGGTCGCTTCACCTGCAGCCTTATGAAGGGTGTTGACAACATGTGACCCGTGTAAAGTCTGTCGCTTGGCTCCAGCTCTCCCGCAGCGGGACCAACCAAGCTCACCAGCAGGACACCAAGTCCATGCATGGAGCAAACCATGAACCTTCTGGGCTGCAGTGCAAGCTCTCAATATAATTCTAGACTTCACACAATTAGCGTTATGAAGTAACAGTCGCCATACTGTACGCATATAGGACTGCTATTTCATGTAATATGGGGGCAGCATGGATGCAACCTCCCCAAGAGTAGAGACCCGCGGCACCTGCTACCTCTGGACCCCTGTAGATACAATCACTGGGCTAAACCAATGCACAGGTATCAAGCCTCGGTTTGTATTCCGTACAAGGGGTGGCGGTATGGTTTCCTTTGTCGCTGATGGTTTTATCAGTTTTTTGCAAAGCATAAAGGCGTGAATCTCACCAGGCTTTTGATGCAGCACCTTATAAATTAGGATACACAAAATGCTGTTACTGATATTCCTCTAGTAATTAATGTAATTTATAAGCAGGTATAGAGCGGATGCAGACACCCCCTCCCGCCATCGGTGACTGCAGACGGCGCCGCTACCTGTACATGCAGCTGTGTCCTATTTTTTGCGCAGCTGATGACCTCAGCTCCTTGTGAGCTCAGTTGGGCCGGCAGCAGCGTACAGAGTGTCTCTGCGGAACCCGCCTGCAATTCATCATTATTTTATCTGCACAAATTTAATTGGATCCTATCAAATTCTCCCGATTCTCCCTCCTCACTTTAAACCGCGGCTGCGAGCAAGATAAATGTGACGGCCGCATGGAGAGAGAGGGAAGGGGGAGAGGAGGGAGAATAACCAGGACTGCACAAGAGATTGGGGGGGGGGGGGGGGGTACATCTGAAAGCTCAAAGCAGAATAGGGACAAAATACAAAGAAACATACCAGAAACTGAACACCTGAAGGGTAGAGCCAACTCCACACAGACAGAGGGCAAAACACTGCTGGTCTATCACCACGGCTTCACACAGCAAATACACACAGTATATGATTCCAGTACACAGGGGGCAGTATTATAGTAGTTATATTCTTGTACATAGGGGAGCAGTATTATAGTAGTTATATTCTTGTACATAGGGGGCAGTATTATAGTAGTTATATTCTTGTACATAGGGGAGCAGTATTATAGTAGTTATATTCTTGTACATAGGGGGCAGTATTATAGTAGTTATATTCTTGTACATAGGGGGCAGTATTATAGTAGTTATATTCTTGTACATAGGGAGCAGTATTATAGTAGCTTTATTCTTGTACATAGCGGGACAGTATTATAGTAGTTATATTCTTGTACATAGGGGCAGTACAGTAGTTATATTCTTGTATATAGGAGGCAGTATTATAGTAGATATATTCTTGTACATAGGGGGCAGTATTATAGTAGTTATATTCTTGTACATAGGGGGCAGTGTTATAGTAGTTATATTCTTGTACATAGGGGGCAGTATTATAGTAGTTATATTCTTGTACATAGCAGGCAGTATTATAGTAGTTATATTCTTGAACATAGGGGGCAGTATTATAGTAGTTATATTCTTGTACATAGTGAGCAGTATTATAGTAGTTATATTCTTGTACATGGGGGCAGTATTATAGTAGTTATATTCTTGTACATAGGGGGCAGTATTATAGTAGTTATATTCCTGTACATAGGAGGCAGTATTATAGTAGTTATATTCTTGCACATAGGGGGCAGTATTATAGTAGTTATACTCTTGTACATGGGGGACAGTATTATAGTAGTTATATTCTTGTACATGGGGGACAGTATTATAGTAGTTATATTCTTGTACATGGGGGCAGTATTATAGTAGTTATATTCTTGTACATAGGGGGCAGTATTATAGTAGTTATATTCTTGTACATAGGGGGCAGTATTATAGTAGTTATATTCTTGTACATAGGGGCAGTATTATAGTAGTTATATTCTTGTACATAGGGGGCAGTATTATAGTAGTTATATTCTTGTATCCCAAAATCTGGTAACTTTCTTTTAATTTCTCCTGTTTTATTTTAAATCTGCTGAGTGTGTATTCATACTGTAATCCTTATTCTCCCATGTAACCACCTTTTTCCTTGTGTACCTTTGTACATCCTGTATATATTGCACTGCTAGACCTTTTCTGGAATAAAACTACAATTTATCAGTTGAAGCCTTGTCCGTTTTAACAACGAACCATAATACTCCGAAGATTGTGTTAATAATTTATAGATCGGGTCCAATGCCCATGAACATTGGTGGTGGCAGCTGTGTATGGGTATTGTAGAGCTCAGGAGTGCGTTGGAACGGATCAGGCGGTGATTTGGGCTTTCGTTCCACATGCGTGCAGGTACGAAGTTAGGTAAAAATCAGCCTGTATTCTAACGACTCCACGCTTACAATACCGCTAGAGTGATTGAGGACTGAGGTGGGATCGATAGGTATCGTCCCCCTCTCCCTCTCCTGTGTCCGGTACGTGACAAATTTGGCCTCCAATACCACCTGTATGCTGACGACACCCAGCTATACACCTCTGCCCGTGACATCTCTGCACCTTTCCTCCAAAACATCACTGACTGTCTGTCTGCTGTCTCTAACACCATGTCCTCTCTCTACCTAAAACTAAACCTCTCTAAAACTGACTTACTGGTATTTCCGCCCTCCACTAACTGACCTCATCCTGACATCTCCATCTCAGTGTGTGGCGCCACCATAACTCCTAGACAACATGCCCGCTGCCTTGGGGTCATATTTGACTCTGATCTCTCTTTTACTCCCTACATCCAATCTCTGGCCCGAACATGTCAGCTGCACCTCAAGAACATCGCAAGAATCCGCTCTTTTCTCACTGTGGACACGCTAAAAACGCTTACTGTTGCCCTCATCCACTCCCGGCTCGATTACTGCAACTCGTTGCTGATCGGCCTCCCCTGCACCAGACTCTACCCTCTCCAGTCCATCCTGAATGCGGCAGCCAGGCTCATCTTCCTGTCCAGCCGCTACTCGGACACCTCTGCCCTGTGCCGGTCACTGCACTGGCTGCCCGTCAAATACAGAATTCAATTCAAACTCGCTACCTTCATCCACAAAGCCCTCCACAGTGCAGCGCCACCCTATATCGCCTCCCTTATCTCAATCCATCACCCAGCCCGGGCTCTCCGCTCTGCTAATGAAACCAGACTGAGCGCCCCTTTCATTCGAACTTCTCATTCCCGCCTCCAAGACTTCTCCAGAGCAGCACCGGTCCTCTGGAACGCACTACCAAAGGCTACCCGAGCAATCCAGGACTCGCAGAACTTCAGGCGTGCTCTAAAAACGCACCTCTTCAGGGAGGCATACCGCATTCCCTAAACAAACCCCTCTGTACTCCGCCTGATAACATGCTCCCTGACCTACTGACTGCAATCCCTGCTAGCCATCATAAACCGCTCCTGCAGTCACACCGTTTCTGCCGTCACACGGCTAAATGTCTGACCATTGTCTATGTGTATATCACCCCTCACTCTCCACCTCGCCATACCATGCACATCTCCAGCCCCTTTACCCTCTGTATCACTCCATTACTTGTAGTATGTAAGCTCGTTGGAGCAGGACCCTCACCCCTATTGTTTCCATCAACTGATTACTATATGTAACCATGGTTCTGTAATGTTTGTACTTTTGTCTTTCTGTATCCCCTGTCTATGTAAGCACTGCGGAATATGTTGGCGCTATACAAATAAAGTTTATTATTATATATGGGGAGCAGTATTATAGTAGTTATATTCTTGTACATATGGGGACAGTATTATAGTAGTTATATTCTTGTACATATGGGGACAGTATTATAGTAGTTATATTCTTGTACATATGGGGACAGTATTATAGTAGTTATATTCTTGTACATAGGAGGCAGTATTATAGTAGTTATATTCTTGTACATATGGGGACAGTATTATAGTAGTTATATTCTTGTACATAGGAGGCAGTATTATAGCAGTTATATTCTTGTACATAGGAGGCAGTATTATAGTAGTTATATTCTTGTACATATAGGGCAGTACTATAGTAGTTATATTCTTGTACATAGGGGGCAGTATTATAGTAGTTATATTCTTGTACATAGGGGGCAGCATTATAGTAGTTATATTCTTGTACATAGGAAGCAGTATTATAGTAGTTATATTCTTCTACATAGGAGGGCAGTATTATAGTAGTTATATTCTTCTACATAGGAGGGCAGTATTATAGTAGTTATATTCTTCTACATAGGAGGGCAGTATTATAGTAGTTATATTCTTCTACATAGGAGGGCAGTATTATAGTAGTTATATTCTTCTACATAGGAGGGCAGTATTATAGTAGTTATATTCTTCTACATAGGAGGGCAGTATTATAAGAGTTATATTCTTGTACATAGAGGGCAGCATTATAGTATTTATATTCTTGTACATAGAGGGCAGTATTATAGTAGTTATATTCTTGTACATAGGGGAGCAGCAGTATTATAGTAGTTATATTCTTGTACATAGGGGGCAGTATTATAGTGGTTATATTCTTGTACATAGGGGGCAGTATTATAGTGGTTATATTCTTGTACATAGGGGCAGTATTATACTAGTTATATTCTTGTACATAGGGAGCAGTATTATTGACGTTATATTCTTGTACACAGGGGGCAGTATTATAGTATTTATATTCTTGTACATAGAGGGCAGCATTATAGTATTTATATTCTTGTACATAGGGGGCAGTATTATAGTAGTTATATTCTTGTACATAGAGGGCAGTATTATAGTAGTTATATTCTTGTACATAGAGGGCAGTATTATAGTAGTTATATTCTTGTACATAGAGGACAGTATTATAGTAGTTATAATCTTGTACATAGAAGGCAGTATTACAGTAGTTATATTCTTGTACATAGGGGAGCAGTATTATAGTAGTTATATTCTTGTACATAGGGGGCAGTATTATAGTGGTTATATTCTTGTACATAGGGGGCAGTGTTATAGTAGTTATATTCTTGTACATAGGGAGCAGTATTATAGACGTTATATTCTTGTACGCAGGGGGCAGTGTTATAGTAGTTATATTCTTGTTTATGGGGGGGGCAGTATTGTAGTACTTGTATCTTTGTACATAGGAGGAGTATTATAGTAGTTACAGTTTATAGCAGTCAGTATAAAAGTAATCTGTGCTGGAGCAGTGCAAATGTAAACATTCTGTTGTGTTAGAGTAATGTCTGAATGGTTTTGCACAGTGACAGTCACTTTAGAGGCACAAAAAATACTCTGCACAATTGTCACTTCCCATCCCCCACTTGTCTTCATAGCTCATACAAAGCACATAACTCAGCAGGGGCTGCAATGATCCAAAGAGAATTCTGTTCTCAAGGCAAGAAAAATATGAAATCTGAGCTCCATCTTGAGGAGAGATAGACATTTAAAAATATGTATATATTTCTGTTGCAGTCGCTGAGTTTTAGTGGATATGAAATTATGGCATGAGCTGGAATTACATTATCTTCTTCTTTAGAAGCGTCGCTCATTGTCCATCCATACAAGTTGAGGATCAGGTGGCTGGATACAGAAGGCCAAGGGCCAGCGAAGACACAAGGCACATGCTGGTAGGTAAGATGTGCAGAGCAGCTGCAGCGTGCACTCGGCGGAGGGGAGGCGGCTGGCTTCTACAGCTTGTATCCCCAGAGACACCTTGTCCATCAATACATTAGATCTGTATTTTCTTGGCTGGAGAGCTTTGCAAACACAATTAATCTACTGAGGTTTGGTGAAGCGAACTTCTTTCATGGATTTCACGCTCTCATTGACCCGTCTTCTGTTCTCTCCAAGACTCTGCATGAAATCTCCCTGGGACATCGCAAGACCTTCCAACCTCCCAATACAGGATCCTCGAAGAAGAAATTGAGCCTCTTCCATCTGTTGTTCTCCCCTCAATGCATGCATACACACAACCCAGCAGACACGGGAGAGAAGGAGGCTCCCGGCCATCCGGTCAAGCAAAACCCCATGTGAACTGCTCTCTAACGCCCAGGACCTAATGACAAGTCCAAGGTCTACAATGGACTACTGTAAAAACCTGATACATCTCTAAACGCCCGAAACGCAAGTCATCCTGTGAAATCCGAGGTAAAGCCCCTAAGTATCAACATAAGGTGAATCTGAAATTCAGCAGCCAAGTGTGGATGACAGCCAACTGTTAGCTCAGGTATTTCAGCTGTACATGCAATAGGAAAAGTCTAGTGCAGTTCTCTATAGAGGCCATCCAATCATATCATGCAGGTCTCCATTAACACTCAAAAAGGAGTAAAGGGTGTTCGTGGTCATTACCGCCTAGTCTGTCACTCAAGAAGAAGGTACAGCAGTATCTGAAGCATGCACCAAGGAGAAAATGGCACTGGGACATGTATATGGACCCTAAATTACAGCCCTTTTTGTACTCCAGAGCTGCATTCACAATTCTGTCGCTGAAAACAGTCAACAATCATGTCTTTAGCTGTATATATACAGTGACAACATAATGGAGAACGGCACTGAGATACCAGTTAGCTGTATATACACAGTGACTCCACCTGCTGGATAGTGAGTGCAGCTCTGGAGTATAATACAGGATGTAATTCAGGATCAGTACAGGATAAGTAATGTATGTACACAGTGACTCCACCAGCAGAATAGTAAGTGCAGCTCTGGAGTATAATACAGGATGTAATGCAGGATCAGTATAGGATACATATTGTACTGTATGTACACAGTGATTCCACCAGCAGAGTAGTGAGTGCAGCTCTGGAGTATAATACAGGATGTAATTCAGGATCAGTACAGGATAAGTAATGTATGTACACAGTGACTCCACCAGCAGAATAGTGCAAAACTTGTTTTCCCCCCATCTACCAATCTTAGTATTTGGCATATGATGAGGGACCATGAGTGACTTCTCAAAAGGGATTACATTACTTCCCTCCAGAGCACCCTGCAGATCCCTACAAACTCCAGAGATACAGAAACACTGCTGGGATTGGTCATCTTGCACAATATTGTACTGAGCAGCATTTAGTAAGCCCCTCAGCAAATACACTGATCTTAAAAACAACCACAGAATGCAGAAATTCAGCAATTGCCCCATATGCGGCTACTGCACATATATTCAATACACAGATAAACCGTGCAGACGGAGCGCACAATGGCCTCCACCGCCATCCTCCAGAGGAGCGCCGCTCCTGCAGTCCAGCTCCACGGTTTGGGTTTTACTGCTCACTGCTGTTTGCTTTCATTTGCTGCAGTTTTGTAATCATAAAATTCTGCGAGCACCTTTGGGAAATAAACACTATGCAAATAGGTTTATTAGGAGGAAAACAAAGCTGGAATGGGCCCGACATGTGCAGAGAGACTGGAGAACACCCACACAGAGAAGAGCGTGCTAACGAGAGAGACAGACACGGGACGGACAGACATACAGAGAGAGATGACCCGTCCCGCTGCCATCACCCTAAAAAGCACCCTCCTCCCTATATCCAATCTCATTGGCTGAGCTGCTGTTAGGACTGTTATATGCCACCATCTTCCACATTAGCAGACTAATGGGCCTGAATGTTCGTTTTCCCCGGTCCTCTCCCATGTGAAAGGGTCAATGATCGGCTCACAAACTAGCAAATGCTTGTCGGAAAGGGGACGAATAAGCGTAAGAATGAACGTCTGTTCACATACTACACATTATAATCCGGTCGGGTTATTCTCTCTGATGAAGCCCCTTCAGACTGTTGGACGTCTGGAAGAATGATTGTCTGGAGAAGAGAAGGTGAGCGCTGACATAAGTCTTGTGTCAGGCCATCAGTACAGCATCCTGAGACTATTCATGTGTGGGGCTGCTCTTCATCCAGGGGAGTGGGCTCACTCACAGCCCAAGAACACGGCCATCAATAAACAATGGGATCCAAGCAAGGCAAAAGTGATAACTAAAGCCCATTTAGACAGGACGATTGTTGTGCAAACAATGCCCGACACTCATCCCCGCATGTACCTGCTCACCTGCTTTTGCACAAGAGCAGGTATAGTTGCTTTACAGCAGGGCGGCTGGAGGAAATTTCACTTTTCACTCTCCCCCGCCCCTCTCAATTCACTTAACACAGCGGTCGTTCAGTACTGAACAGCCGCTATTTACACGGAACGATCATCGTTCAGGATTTTATGCAGCTTAAACGATGAGCGCTGATCATTCAGTGTAAATAGCAGCTGTTTAGTAATGAACGGCCGCTGTGTTAAGTGAATGGAGAGGGGCGGGGGAGAGCGAGGAGAGAAATGTCCTGCAGCCGCCCCACTGTGAAGCAAGAATACCTGCTCCTGTGCAAAAGCACATGAGCGTGTACTTGCGGGGACGAGTGTCGGGCCCGACAGTCGTCCCGTCTAATTGGTGCTTAAGTGGCTAGATGAACACAATATTGACATTTTGGGTCCATGGCCAGGAAACTCCTCCGATCTCGATCCCATTGAGAACCAGTGGTCAAGCCGCAAAAAGCAGGTGGACAGACAAAACCACAGAAATTATCAACTCCAATCACTGATTAGGAAGAATGAGCTGTCATCAGTCAGGATTTGGCCCAGAAGCTAATATCCGGCATCCAGGGCGAAGTGCAGAAGGCTTGAAGGGTTAACACTGTAAATATTGTGTTTTAATCTAAACTTGATGGTTTTATCAATAAAAGTGTAAAAACATGTAATACTTATAACTGTACTTCAGTAACCATAGAAACATCTGACTAACAAAGCTAAAAACACTGTAGCTAAAAACATTGTGAAAACCAGGCTCAAACCTTAGTCATGTCTGCCGGTCTACATGAATCACTTACCGAGGTGTTCTGACACTGAATGCTGGTGCTGTTAAAGCGTAAGGCAGTGACCCGCGTCACGCTACCCGGTATATGGAAGATGCACTCGTAGTTGCGCTGTCCGGACTGCGGCTGGGGGAGGTTCTTGGCTGTCAGGGTGATCGGCTTCACCACTCCGACTGGGATGTAGATCTGAGTTGAAGGCAGAATCTGAGGACAGTCCTGTAACAACAGAGGAGAAGGCATCATCACCCATGCCAGGTCACCTACCCTAAACATGCCCATCAGCTGACACAGAGCTATATCCCCCCAGTGCTGATTATAACTACAGTAGGATATAAATAAAGATATTTAACAGGTTAGGTCCATTTAAAGGGGTTGTCCAGTTGTAAACTATTGATGGCCCATCAGAAGGATAGGTCATCAATAGCAGATTGACAGGTGTCCGTTGCCTGGAACCCCCCCAATCAGCTGATCACTGGGCCTGTGTGCTTGTGCACAGAGCTCATTTCTGCAGGAAGCAGACAGCTCCCTTCTAACTGCAGTGGCCAGGCTTGGCATTGCATCAAAGTTTCTATTCATTTCAATGCCTACAATACCAAGCCTGTCCACTGCAGTGAGAACAGAGCTGTCTGCTTCCTGCAGAAATCAGCTCATTGTATGAACATACCAACCCAGCAAAGAGGTGATCGGTGGGGTCCTGAAGTGGCAGATCCCTGCCAATCTTCTACTGACTGCTTGTGTTTTAGACCATCAGTATTACAAATTAGGCCAGTAAATGCAATGAAGGCATGCCTGGTGACACAAACAAAAACCATTAAATGATAAAGAGGTAAATATGAAGAATAGGAAAATCTGAGGAGTGAACCTCGGCTCATTTTCTGCTGCAGAGGAAGAACATACAATGATTTTCTTGTGCTTACCGCACATGCAAATGTCCATCCATCATTACTGAAAAAGCAATTTATTGATTGACTAGTAAGGTCATTCCAGAGAGGCATTACAGTCAACGACCTTAAAGGAGCTGCACACCTTAATAGCAAAGTAGCGTTATAGGGAGGCGTCCGACATGTATCCGGAGGCCAAAGCTGATGAATAAGGTACAACAGAGTGCGTTCAACTTCACAGCAGAGGGTTAACAGTCCACTTAATAGCGCTTGGAACCATATCAGTCTAACAATGTACATTTAGAAGGAATGTAGCATCAATCTTTTTACAAATTAACCCCGTAATAACAGACTCCCCCTCCCTCCCCATTTTCAGTTCTTCCTCCCCACTTTTGAAAAATCATAACTCTTATTTATCCATCAATGTAGCTGTTGGAGGGCTGTTTGTTTTTGCAGGATGAGGTGTATTTTTCAATCGTACCATTTAATGCACTGTCAAACTTAAAAAATAAATAAATAAAATCGAAATGGAAAAAACGACATTCTACCATCTTAAGATGATATCACATTTATATAGGGTTTCTATTTTTTTATTTTTTTTTCTGTGCTACCTTTAAAATACCAATTTTCCCCAAAAGTAGGACTTACCCTGAAAGTAAGCCCTAACCTGGTTTTCATTGGAGGCTTGAAATATGAGCCCTCCCACGAAAATAAGCCCTAGCTAAAGTACAAGGGGGGGGGGGGAAGAACACTCACCTGGCCCGCGGCGTTCGAGCCCCTTGCGGTGGTCCCCGGCGTTGCGGCAAGCTGCCATTTCCTCTGCGCTGAGAAATTCTCTTCTTTCTGGTGGCAGGGCTTTGAATACCCCACCTCCAGCAAAGCGCGTGCTGTAATTGGAGCGCCAGCCAATCAGAGCCGGCGCTCGATCATTCACAGCTATTCAGTGAATGACATTACTGAAAACTTCAATGAATGACATCGATGAATGGCTGTGATTGGCTCATCGAGCGCCGGCTGTGATTGGCTAGCGCTCAATCCAATAACAGCGCTCGCTTTGCTGGAAGAGGGGTATTCAAAGCCCAGTCACCAGAAAGAAGAGGATTTCTCAGCGCAGAGGAAATAGTAGCTCGCCGCAGCACCGGGGACCATCGCAAGGGCCGCGGGCCTCTCTGTCTCTTTTGGGGCAAAAATTAATATAAGACACTGTCTTTTTTGGGGGGAAACACTGTAGAAAATCTGTTTAGTGGGGGGTGAGGTTGTGAGGTGGAATTGAACAACAAGCCCTACCCTGAAAATAAGCCCTAGCTGCAGGGAGAGGAGAAAAAAAAAAAAAAGAGTACAACACCTAGAAGCGCTGTCCGGAGCTGCTGCAGCTTCCTCCCGGTCCCCGGCGCTGTTCTTCAGTATCTCTTCTGGCCGGAGAATGAAAAATCTCCGCCTCCTGAAAGTGCTGCCTCTGATTGGCTGACAGTCAATCAGAGCCAGCATTCGAAGAACTAATCACAGCCATTCATAAAGTGCCGACTCTGATTGGCTAAAGATCAGCCAATCAGGAGGCAGCACTTCCAGGAGGCGGGGATTTTTCAGTTCCCAGCCAGAGGAGAACAACAACAGTGCTGCAGAGCGGGAAGAAGCTGCACTGGCGTGAAGGTGATGTATACTTTTTTTCCCCTGGATGACAAACCAAAAGCACAATGCTAGTTTTTGTTTTTTTTTAATTTTCTGACGACGTTCACATTGTGGGATAAATAATGCGTTACTTTGATACAGTGGACATTTATGGAAGCAGCCATACCAAACAGGTTTTTTTTTCCATTTAGATTTTTTCATTATACTTCTAGCAAACTTTTTTTTTCAACTTTTACTACCTTTTATTTTTTTTATAGAACTTTTGTAAACTAATTTTTACATTTTTGGCCATTAAATTGCGATCGTCTGATGGTTCCTGGAGTATGATGTAATAGAATTGTATTAATTAAACAATGATCTGACAACCAACCGCACAGCAGCCCAACATGTTGCAGGCGGGTGTCAGCTGTAAGAAACACTGAACACTGAAGAGTGTTGTGAGCATGCTCTGTAATCTGCACAAAGAGGTGAGCTGTGACATCACCTACTGTGAATGGTGGATCATGTGTTATCTATATGTAGGTGTCACCTCTCAGTGTAATCCTGTCTGTGATGACAATGAGATGATGGCAGAGATTTCTTTACAGAACAGGAAGTGTCAGACTATTAGGCTGAGTGGTCAGTGTGCAGGAAGGGGAGGAGGTGAGCTGTGACAGACTATTACTAAACTTAGTAGTCCGTGTACAGAATGGGGGAGGAGGCGAGTTGTGACATCACCTATTGTGAATGGCGAATCCTGTATATAGATGTAGAATTATAGATTGCGACACCAAAAATTCTTTAAAAACCTGCTTAATATAAAAAGTTGATTTCTACAGAAGGCCATTTTGATGACACTTTTGTCTTGAAAGGACAGCCACATTAAATTTTAACTATTGCATAGGTGTTGAATCATAATACTGGGGTACAAGCATAAGAAAAATCTGTAGATCAATTTGGTTTCTGATGCTACAGAAAATCATTGCAGCTCTTCATAGACTCTAGGAGAATCTCTGCCTGGGCAACCCATCAGCTCATGTAAGGCAGTCCCATATAGGTGGGTCCCCTGTTCACTCTAGGACACCCATATGCCCTAACTTGGCATATAAACAGGGATAGTCTTAATAAGAAAACGTCTTATTATCCATTTATAACTACGAGGTACAAGTCATAGACAACTTTTTTTTAGTTAAAGGGGGTTGACCGATTGTAAACCAATGATGGTCTATCCTAAGAATAAGTTATCAGTAGCATATTGTTGGGGGCTTGTTGCCCAGAATCCTCATCGATCAGCCGTTTGCCAGTCTGGTGCATTTGTGAACTGAACACTGCAGGAAGCAAATAGCTCCATTCTTACTGTAGTGGCCACATTTGGTGCTGCAGACATTGAAATGAATGAAAAATTTGCTTCCAACACCAAGCGTGACAGCTACAGTAAGAACAGAGCTGTCCATTTTCCATAGCAAGTAGCTGCGTGCACAAGAATGCCATCAGGGAAGGCAGCTGATCGGCAAGGGGTCTCAGGCAGTGGACCCCCATCAATCTAATAGTGACGACTTATCCCAAAAATAGAGCATGGCCGTTTACAACTGGACAACCCCTTTAAATTGCTGCATTTTATGTTATACAATACTCGTAACACCATTCTTATTATTTAATGCCGTAAGCAGTCATATACCCAAATGCCGCCACACTTACAGAATTGCAGGACTGGTCAGCAGTCATCGGTATCTTGCCACCCAGACTACAGGCAACTATTTAACCAGAGAACTCCTCATCTTTCAGATTCAAGGTGTTGAGTGCTCTGTTATAACAATGACCTGTGACTCTCAGTAAGAGAGTCTTAGAACACGAGTCAAATGTATCCAGGTGATTGTGGTTCTTACTAACAGCTGGGTTTCCAAATCATATGAATATCTACTAAAGTCAATGATTTTGTATGGAGTTGCACACCTTATGCCACAAGGCCTGGGAGAATGGCTGGCTGAGTTCATTGAGCGGCCTGGGAAAGACATGCGAAGTGTGGCTCATGTTCCATCCAACATCTAACGAAGAGATGAGAAGTGCTAACCACTGCATACGTTATGTGCCAGGACACCCGTATGGTTCATCCTAGAGTCATTTGTACCACATCCGGCAGATGCCAGCTGCGGGGAGTCTGTAGAGCCTGCTGGCAGGAGAGGGGTTATCATTTACACTTCCTTAGTCTCATCCTGAGCCTTCTCCTCATCATCAACGCTCTTGACTTGAGTTCCTTTATGGTTTTGGCATTGCTCCATCAATACTCATGAGTGGAGAGGTCATCAGTATAAATAATCATCTCCGATAAGAAGCCAGCATCACAAATCTGAACTGTGAGGCCACCATTTAACCCCCGACATGTAGTGATAAGCTCTTGGCACTCCTTAATGTTCATCCTTTTCTAGGAGGAAGCAATTCAGCAACTCACAAGGCGTTTGATGCCGTAATGATGATGATAGCAGCACAGGTTAAATGGATGATCTGCGGTCTCCATTATATCGATTCAGCAAACAAGAAGGATATCCTATGTTCTAGCTAATGTCCCACTAATGTAACTGCTGCAAGTTAATAGACGTGCAATACATGACTCCTAAAAGCCAGTCATTCCGCGACCCCATATTGTACAGGCAACACTGCACCCACAAAAGAGCAGCAACGGTTGGCTAGGTCAAAGACCAACTTTTGCTTTGCCCTGGCCGCAAAATCCAGGGCCCAAAAAAAGTGAGTGGAAATGGCTCTCAAGCTTGACAGTCCGACTATTTCTTATATTCCATGAAAATAAAGCATGAACACTGTATAAAGAAGAGTAAAAAATATATATAATTACAATAGCATAATACTGCCCCTTACAGACAGGGATGTTACTGGACTAATACCGCCACTATGTACAGGACTATAACTACTATAATGCTGCCCTCTATGTACAAGAATATAACTACTATAATACTGCCCCCTATGTACAAGAATATAACTACTATAATACTGCCCCCTATGTACAAGAATATAACTACTATAATACTGCCCCCTATGTACAAGAATATAACTACTATAATACTGCCCCCTATGTACAAGAATATAACTACTATAATAGTGCCTCCTATGTACAAGAATATAACTACTATAATACTGCCCCCATGTACAAGAATATAACTACTATAATACTGCCCCCATGTACAAGAATATAACTACTATAATACTGCCCCCCAAGTACAAGAATATAACTACTATAATACTACCTCCTATGTACAAGAATAGAACTACTATAATACTGCCCCCTATGTACAAGAATATAACTACTATAATACTACCCCCTATGTACAAGAATAGAACTACTATAATACTGCCCCCTGTGTACAAGAATATAGCTACTATAATACTGCCCCCTATGTACAAGAATATAACTACTATAATACTGCCCCCTATGTACAAGAATATAACTACTATAATACTGCTCCCTATGTACAAGATTATAACTACTATAATACTGTCGCTATGTGCAATAATATAACTACTATAATACTGCCCCCTATGTACAAGAATATATCTACTATAATACTGCCCCGTGTACAAGAATATAACTACTATAATACTGCTCCCTATGTACAAGATTATAACTACTATAATACTGTCGCTATGTGCAATAATATAACTACTATAATACTGCCCCCTATGTACAAGAATATAACTACTATAATACTGCCCCCTATGTACAAGAATATAACTACTATAATACTGCCCCCTGTATACAAGAATATAACTACTATAATACTGCCCCGTGTACAAGAATATAACTACTATAATACTGCCCCCTATGTACAAGATTATAACTACTATAATACTGCCCCCCAAGTACAAGACTATAACTACTATAATACTGCCCCCTATGTACAAGACTATAACTACTATAATACTGCCCCCTATGTACAAGAATATAACTACTATAATACTGCCCCCTATGTACAAGAATATAACTACTATAATACTACCCCCTATGTAAAAGAATAGAACTACTATAATACTGCCCCCTATGTACAAGAATAGAACTACTATAATACTGCCCCCTATTTACAATTATATCAGTACTACGCCATTCTGGAATTGAGTATTTAGTGTGGGTTTTGTTGATCCTTTCATGTTCTATTCGGTTGTTGGATGACCTTGAGTATCTTGGACTTATCCTCCTATTATATTTTTAGCCACTTTTTTATACCCGGGGGCCTTCGTTTATAAATAAAATGTTTTTGCTGCACATGATTCGTTGTCTTGATGCATGGGAACAGCACAATGGTAGCAGAAGGTGAAATGTGGAAAAAAATTATATTAAAATGAACTTAAAAATTCCTTTTCCTGGTAAGTCTGGAAACTCAAGTTAGCAAAGCAGCAATTGGGGGAGCAGATGGCCGCAGATTATCATGAACGGGATCAGCACATTTCTGTGCGTTTCACACTCATCGCGCCTGGCACGAGAGCAAAGCAACGAGGAAAGCTAGAGGAGCAGGATAGACGGAGATCACCCCGGATAATCAGGAACCATCTGGTCACTCGCTCGATGACACAGCTGCACTATTAAATGGGGGTTCATCAGATTTGCCCCAAGCCATGTATAGCACATGTATGAAATACGGCCCATTCATGGGATACAGAAGTAGGCTGCTACCTGCGGCTCTATGACTATTGCAAAACTATAACTCCCAGCATGTTCTGACAGCCGTTGGCTATTAGAACTAGGACAAGAATATAACTGATGCTCCATCACTGCAGGTCTCATCTCTTCGCTCCTGCCGTCTGTGTTCAGGGAGCTGACGAGCAAAAACAGAGCTTTTCCCTCCGGGGCTTTAGAATCAGCACAAAAATCCTGATGCAACTCTCAGAGTCTTATTGCATGGTCTCACCATCCGGGACAAGGTCAGCAGAGAGACAGGAGCCCCGGAGACGAGAGCAGCGCTGGTCTAAGTGCAGGGCAGACTCCAACGCAGGAGCAGCTAATAACATGTTTTGATATACAAAGGCCTTGAGGCAAGATAAGTACTAAATCTGCTGAAGGAGGAGGGGTCCCCGGGGCCGGTTATTTTAGGAGGGGAACACAGAGGCTCCGTGTACCAGAGTTTGGTGGATATTCTGAAAAAATTCATGTATGGAAAAAGATAGAAAGTCACAATTTTTACTAGATTTTTTTGCAAATGGCACTTTCCAAGTTAAGATGACACAAAAAGAATGACTTAGAGGAGCAGTGAGCAACTCTGTATCCACAGGGATGTTTGCTTTAGAGATGCCCCACTGTACCGCCTACTGTTAGTTACTGGTACTGCAGCTCATACAAGTTTTCTAGCATTTTTGAATAATAAATGTGGGATTTCATGAATGACTTTTCTGTGGACTACTAGCAGAATTACGCAGCTTTGCACGGGTCTATTTTGTGTAACTGTTTGTTGTTTATGTGCCGCTGAAAACTTGCTTTTCTGCTGATGTGAAGACAACATAATAAGGTACTGAGCGTTCACGGCGAATAAAGAAATATGGCTGGGTTGTTACGTGCAGAAACTTGACCTCTTGTCAGAGGCGTCCCGAAGAGATTTTAATTAAAGTGGTTGTCCGGTTACTGGAGACCCCCCCGCTTCAGTAGGACTCCCTGTTTTAAAATAATAAAAAGTGAACCATACCTACCCCTCCGCGGCCGCGGGACCCAGCGCTGCAGCCCCACTGTGATCCCGATGATTGCTGTGTCAGATGTCGCCGCAGGAAATCAGGTTACCGCTAATGAGAGACTGCAAAGTCATTGCTCTTCTCCTGGCTTTGTCGCCCACATCCTGTGCGCCATCATGCCAGGAGATCAGGAACGTGATGCTGCAGCATCTCACTGGCTGCAGTGTCCTTCCTAACTTTTGATGCCGCAGGTCCATGGCGCATAAATGCGTTGCCCGATTCCTGTTTGAGTCCTTTAACTGCAATAAAAGCATTTATACTTACCTGGTTATATCCAGGTCCTGGCGCCGTGTTCCACAGCTTCATACAATTAACCTCTAATTTCCTGTGACATCTGTCACCACTGTCACAGGAATCACAGCGGGGCTGCGGTGCTGGATCCCGGTGGCCATAGAGGAGTGAGTATAGCTCACTTTATTGTACTACAGGGAGTCCCACTAAAGCATTTTTCTTCAGTAACCAGAAAACCCTTTAATACTTGCGTTTGTATTCCGATCTTTTGCACACATGTAGAGAACAGAAGGCGCTAGTGAGTCGAAACCCAGTCGAAAACCTTCCGAAGCGCCCGATTTACATACGTGGCAAATTTGGTGCAGATTGGTTGGCCATGCATAAAGAACAGACAATAGAAATCCATTTATATATAACGGTTGTGGTGAACTGGCACATACATATGATCTATAGGAGGGATCCTCCAGTACACCGTCATAACTTTGAATGGTCACCATAAGATAATATTTTGTTTTGGCCTAAGTGGATGAGACCTATGAAATAAGACAGTCAGTCCCCTGCGATGTGGTCACTGACAACAAGAGGTGACTGGATGTTGGAAGCGGGACAGATGTGGCGGTACGGGCAACTTTGGGCCTGAACTTGATTGGTATAAGTTTATCTCTCCAGATAAATCCTTTAATTTTCTGCAGAATAATTACATTTTTGGCTGGGAAATGGCTGAGGGGCGGAGTGTGTCCTGTTGCAGGCAAAGCAGGGGGGAGGCTCCTGCTGCAGTCAGACACAGGACTTTGAAGAGGAGAAAGAGGGAACACATTTCTGCTCCTGGGACAAACAGCGAGATATATATATTCCAACCTTCTGTGTACAATGGGAGACCATGCAGACTAGACCACACCTTTATGATTAAACCCCACCCATCTCACTAAGCCCCACCCCTCTTTTCTGTACCAGATTTCAGCAGACATGGAGTGCTAGTATTTGCTTTTTATGTCCAGGTTTATTGTCCCTTTACTAAGCAGCAGTAAAACCCTCTTGGCACTGAACGGGCTCACAAGTTGACTAATACAAGTCTGTCAGCTAATGCTATTCATGACACATTGGGCAGTGCCCGACTTGCCCCCACAGGTCCTAGACGGCTTCACTTTCAATCAGGCCCAATTCATTTGTCACTTAACTCTGAGCAGGACGCAGGCTTCACTTTGCACGAGCGGGCACATTAATATTCCTTGTGATGGACGGGAACATAAATCCAGCTCATTGCAAACACCAAACAAAGGAAAATGCAATTTTCAAGAGCTGCAAAGTGGCGCCAGAGGAACCCTCTCTGGAGGGCCAAGGCGTCGCGGGGGATATTAAAGTGGGTGACGGAGCTATTGGATTTATGCTACACTTGTTTGATTAACTTGTGTTAGGTGATAAAGGCAAGAGTGACTGGAAGGTAAAGCATACATAATAGGACAACACTGATCACATAAACATGGGGTATTGTAACTTGCAATGGTAGAGACCGAGGTGCAGCGCAGCAGAAGGCCAAATACACTGTCTGCTCATCACAACGCAGTGAGCTCAGCTGGGAGTTCGAGCTTTACAATTACTGGGCAGCCATAGGTCAGGGATGGATCCAGTCAAAATTCTTCTATTGGGATGGCAGAGATTCTTTTTTGGGGTCCCGATTTCTGCTATTACCACAACCAAGACTGCCAGGAAACCTACTGCAGAGAAGCAAGTCGTTTTCCAGTTTTACAAAGCTAGTTGTAAACTACTTATGGTCAATCTGCAGGAAAGGTAATCAATAGTTGACCGGCATGGGTCTTTTGCCAGTAACTCCAACTGATTAGCTGTTCTCTGGGCTAGTGCACTCATGCACTGAGCAGGAAGCAAACAGCTCTGTTCCCACTGCAGTGACCAGGCTTGGTATTGCAGGCGTTGACATGAATGGGAACTTGGCTTGTAATACCAAGCCTGGCCACTTCGGAAAGAACAGAGCTGTCCGCTTCCTACAGAAATCAGCTCAGTGCACTGGCCCAGAAACAACTGATCCTGCAGAGATCTCATGCGGCAGACCCTACTACTATTCATAACCTATCCAGCAGATAGGCCATTCATAGTTTATAACTGTACCAGCCCTTTAAATGGGTCATGCCAAAAACAAGACCCACACTCATGTACCCTATTAGGACATATAGAAATTATAGAGTGCAACTAGTAAAAGCTGGTCCTGTACGGGCAGACTTTGAGGTGTCCTTATATTACAGGATAGCAGTTCATCTGAATGCCTGACCTACAACACTGCATCCCCCCTGCAGGAGCAGCTGACTGAGACCGCCACAATCAGCCTGTGGGGGCAGGAAAGCTGCCAACTGAAGGGAGTGGTACCGTCACTGCAAAATTTAACAGTCTGCACCTTTATAAAATACTTTGTATTTCAATTCCTCACAATTGTCAATATCTCCGCTTGCTGCCAGTGAATGAGAACATTGTTTTCTAGAAAACATGTACAGACCTAAAATACTTCTCACATCTGAGAGCTTGCTATATTGTATCCAGTCCAGACAATCCAGGACTTCAGAGTGATAGGTTACCTGCGCTGATACATTGTAGCAAACTATCAGGACAGGAGAGAGATTTGTGCTGCTGCCATGTTCAGATAAAAATGAACGCTTCTAATACGGTGAAAGCCGAGCGCAGAGCGTGCCAGGAACATCCACCTGCGCCCGTGCAGAGGACGGGTTAGGAGATGGAGCTACCTGGGGACCTGACAGATCTGCTGACAGAGCACAAGCCGCAGCATCTGTGGCCCTGGCACGGCCAATGAACATGTTACATGTGCGGCGGGGAAGAGTAATGTGATCACAGCTAGGCAGCTGATTGAGATACAAAAAAGGTATCAAGTGCCAAACAAGGATGTGACAGACTGCGGCGGCCAGCACATTACTCAGCAGACGCTGCAACCAATGTGACCTCATACACTGCAACCACCATGGCAGCCAGCTTTCCCAGACTCCTGAAAGACTAATACACTGACCGCTCCCCTTTATTAAAGCCCTCCGCACCTTTATCAGAGCTCCCAGCAGAATGGAAATGATCCCCGTGACCCCGGAGTGCAGAAAAGAATCACGTGACAGGTGGATCCGTTTAAGGCTGTGTGAGCTGGCGTATCGCTGCGCATGCTAGAGTATCTCACGCACGCCGCCATGCGCAGTCTGACATTTCTTTTTAAAGAAATTTCCGGCTCTGTTGCTTAGCAATGTTGCATATAAACACCGGACATTCGTAATTTAATTGCGTGTGTACAGCGTTTATTACGCACTTGTAGAGATCAATAGGGCTTTATCGTGCGTAATACGCTGTAGCATAGAACATGCTGCATGTTTTTATGCACACATTATACCCAAGTGTGAATGGATGTATTTTCATTGACTCCATTCACTGTGTATTATGCGGAAGGATATTGCGCATGTAATACGCTATTAAATTACGCTCATGTGAGCCTGCCTTAAGTGTGAATGGGAAAATCCAGCGATCTGAGCGACTTCCAACGAGGTCGGGTCATCAATGCTAGACTAGCTGGGCCTCACCGCCAACCGCGTGGGTCTTCTAGAGTTAATGGCATGGAGAGTATGCAAAAAATGGTATGATCGGGGAAAACATCCAGCGAAAGGGGATTCTGTGGATGGACATAAATCACTGAAAGGGGTCAGAGGAGGATGTCAGGAATCTTTCTGACCAACAGGCGCTGCACAGTCAGCTGAATACAATGCTGCTGCTCCAACTAACGTGTCTGAACGCACAACTCGCAGTTCCTTGGCACAGATAGGATATAACCGGAGACGATCAGTTCCAGCGCCAATGTGTCCAAGAGAAAAAGAAAGGCGAGATTCCGACGGGCAAAAAGACGTAAAAACTGTAGCACTGAGCAGCAGAAAACCATCATCTGGATTCAGATTTCTGTTGCCCCGTGCTGATGGGAGGTCAGAATTTGGCGCAAGCAGCACAAATCGATGACCCCTTCCTGTCAGCTGGTTAAAACATGTCAGCACCTTCATCTAAGCTGCAGTAACTACAAGAAGCTTCCTGTCCGCAGGGGCCGATATTCCTGCAGAATGATTTAATCACCTAGTGAGACCTGCGCCAGGAAGAATTGTTGCGGTTCTGAAGCCCAGCCCGCTACTAGATGGGGGTCTAGTAAAGGGGGCATTCGGTGTATGCCTACTTATTGCACTTGTAGATTTCAGCTCCCTGTTTCCACTTATAAATAGGGAATAATGCTTTTCAGAACTCCAGGAAATCTCAGTAACAGCCGCCGTCACCCAGCTTTCCCAGAAACAGAAACAGAACTGTAGGGACCACTAAATAATGGCTGCAGTCACTGGGCTAAAAGTGACATCACCCTTTATGACCTCATCCGACCAGTGTGAAGGTCACACAACAACGCTCGTGGCTTCCAAGTACAGCATCATCCCGAAAGTATGCACTGGGCTATGCAAAACAGGAAACACCTGGAGAGCCGCCGCCCGCCACATGCAGAGCCGAGACGGGGCCAGGAATTCATATCACAAGCTGTATGCGGGGCACTGAAATATATGAGGTCACATGAAAGAGCAAGGACCGCCCCCGTGCACAAGAGCGCGCGAGGGCCGCCCCCGTACGCAAGAGCGCGCGAGGGCCGCCCCCGTACGCAAGAGCGCGCGAGGGCCGCCCCCGTACGCAAGAGCGAGAGGGCCGCCCCCGTACGCAAGAGCGAGAGGGCCGCCCCCGTACGCAAGAGCGAGAGGGCCGCCCCCGTACGCAAGAGCGAGAGGGCCGCCCCCGTACGCAAGAGCGAGAGGGCCGCCCCCGTACGCAAGAGCGAGAGGGCCGCCCCCGTACGCAAGAGCGAGAGGGCCGCCCCCGTACGCAAGAGCGCAAGGGCCGCCCCCGTAAGCAAGAGCGCAAGGGCCGCCCCCGTACGCAAGAGCGCAAGGGCCGCCCCCGTGCGTAGGAGAATGGGGGATTCCTCCATGATGTACGGGGTGGGCACCAGACGCAGCTTTATGTTTCCATACACCATTCTTCAGTTCTTCACCATTTCATTACAATTGTTTGCATCCTCTACAATTCCCTGTGAGCTAAACAGTCCGGACTCCCCCTGCACCGACACACTGCAACAAACCCCCAGGACAGGAGGGGGATTTGTATCTATGACTGTCTAGAAGCCGCAGTGGTGAACTCACTTGTGATAGGTCTCAGTTCTATATCTGTTTTCTGCCTCTAGATGTGAGCAAGAACATTCTCATTCACTGAAAGCAAGCAGAGGTCTTGAACGCAGGGAGGAAAAAAAAATAAGGATATTAGAAAGCAGAACTTTTCATTATAGAAAGTGTAAACTCCCACCCCTCCCCCGGGGTCTAAAACAGGAAAAGGCCAAGCATCTGGCCGGAGCGCCTGTGGCTTGTGCATCGGCTTCCTGGTCGGCTCCTCTTCGCGGATTTGGCAAGATTATTAAACAAAAAAGTGTTTCCGTGATTTTGTTTAAAATTCAGAAGATTGTTTTGACTTCTAAGTAACAGCCGGCGGAGCACACGTAACGCAACGTCACCCGGGTCCAGAGCATTCTCCCCTCATATATGGCATATACATCCTGGCCTAGAGTATCCTCCCCTCATATATAGCATATACATCCTGGCCTGGAATATCCTTCCCTCATATATGGCATATACATACTTGGCTGGAATACCCTCCCCTCATATACAGTATACACACCCAGGCCAAGAATATCTGCTCCTCCAAATGCAGTATGGGCTGGAATATCTCCTCCGTATATACAGTATACGCAGCGGGGCCTGGAATATCCCTCTTCATATACAGTATAGACAACCACACTGGAATGTCACCCGTCTCACATGCAGTATACACACCCAGGCCTGAAATATCTCCTCCGTACATACAGTATACACACCAAGGCCTGGAATATCACTCTCCTCATATGCCGTATACACACAAATCAGGTCTGGAATATCTCCCTCCAATATACAGTATACATGCCCAGACCTGGAATATTTTTTCCCTCATATATAGTATACACACTCATGCCTGGAATATCAACCCCCCCCCCCCCCCCCCTTATATGCAGTATACACACCCAGGCTAAAGCCATCACATATACAGTATATACATTCAGGTCTGGAATAATGTCCCCTAAATACAGTACACAAACCCTGGCCTGCAAAATTTCAAAACTAGTAAAACACACCCAGACCTAGAATATCCCCACCCCATATACAATATACACACCCGGACCTAAAATATCCCCAGCCCATATACAGTATAGATACACAGGGCCTGGAATATATCCCCCACCCCATATACAGTATAGATACACAGGGCCTGGAATATCCCCCACTCCATATACAGTATAGATACACAGGGCCTGGAATATCCCCCACTCCATATACAGTATAGATACACAGGGCCTGGAATATCCCCACCCCATATACAGTATAGATACACAGGGCCTGGAATATATCCCCCACTCCATATACAGTATAGATACACAGGGCCTGGAATATATCCCCCACTCCATATACAGTATAGATACACAGGGCCTGGAATATCCCCACCCAATATACAGTATAGATACACAGGGCCTGGAATATCCCCCACTCCATATACAGTATAGATACACAGGGCCTGGAATATATCCCCCACTCCATATACAGTATAGATACACAGGGCCTGGAATATCCCCACCCAATATACAGTATAGATACACAGGGCCTGGAATATCCCCTTCTCTCATATCCATCCATCTGTGCAAGCTACTCCTACTTGGCTGGTACAATAGTTCAGCAGCGTGCAGCATAGATGGCATCCAACAAGAAGAAAAAACACCCCAATGTCTGAGTGCTGCACCCTGAAAATAACCCCCAGGATACAAGAAAACAAGACACCTGAGAAAAAAGTACATTTCTTTTGGCTTCCAGTTGGTTCTCAATAAGCCTGACTGCACATCTCTCTGCTGGTTCAGTGTCTGCAGCTGGCATTCCCTGCTGTAATGTTTGCATTGTATATTGTGCAGTACACCCTGTGCAAGTCGCTAGACAGGGTTATCTATGCTAACAGCCGCCCGTGGACAAGCATGGGGCTCACAGGCCAGGAGGATTGGGAGGGTTCATTTGGATGCAGTCAAATAATAAAACTGGGGTTGTCTAAGATTGGGAAAAAATGGTATTTCAGTTTACAGAAGCAGACCCCCCCCCCCCCCTCCCTTTGAATAAGGATGAGCTGCGATACCACAAACAGCCTTAGAGCAAGAGTGGCACTGTTTCTACAGCAATAAGCAGATCTTGAGATGTGCTTGGCACAGATTCCATGTTGGAAGGTTTCTCTTAGGACGATGATTGAATCTTAGGAACGGAGACGTTCATATACTGGAAAGGTGAGTGAAACGGTTCCTCTGTCCCCAGGGTGCCCTTTCGGCCCCTAAAGATGTTTTCTAGATCCTGCACTTGCTCCGACATGATAAACAGATGTGCACCGCGTCATCTCAAGAATTATCTCTGAGTCACTCAAAGCACAAAAGACGGTTTAAAAGATGCTTAGTGGAAATAGCGCAGGAATGGAAAGGCGGGGACCAATCAGAAGCCGGGAACATCTCACAATTACTCAGATCTATGCAAATCCCGGCGTGTTTTACTGTCTGTCAAGAGTCTCAATAAATACACTCCAGACAGCCGCAGCGCTCGGCAGACTGACGGGATAAGCGCCGCGGACGCTGCCTACTCTGTCATTTTGGAGGATCCGTGTCGCTCAAGTCTTCATTGGCATTCCAAGGATAGATGGAAACAAATGCGGGCTGCGGTTTTACAGCCAAATGGCGGCTTTAGTCCAGCGGACTGATTTCTACTCCTCACTCAATAGAGAATGCAATCTACAAGACATTTATGTCCTGAGCTCTACAGGACGCACTCTGAATGCTGATAACCGTGTAGCTGTAGGCCTACGCGCTTCATGCCGATCAGGTCATCACGGCTTAAAGGGGACCCGTCGCATTAAACTCGCAGCTTCATCTGCTGCCATCATGTTCTATGGAAGGAGCCGCCGAACAGGGCAGTATATAGCTCTAGGAGAAAAAAAACTCAGCATAACTTGTATTTTCTCTATTTACATCCCTGTTATTTCAAGGCTTAGAAGTCCAATGGGTGGTCCCATCAGTGACCGACATGCTTATAAGGGAAGGCTGTCAATTCTTCACTCCGCCCACTGGACTCCTAAGCATAAAATGAACAGGGATTTCAATCAATAACTTATATCTAATGCTTTAATATAAAACTATATACGGTATCAATCTGCTCAACACGTCCTACCCTATAACATGAAGCCGTTAGATACAGGTTCCCTTTAAAGGGAATGCCCCCTTCAGACATCATATTACATTTAATATACATACAAGCTTCAGTCATTAGTTTTACTTCTCCTATACTAATCACAACGTATATCTTTTATTAGACTCCAGAGCTGCACTCACTATTCTGCTGGTGGGGTCACTGTGTACATAGATTACTTATCCTGTACTGATCCTGAGTTACATCCTGTATTATATACTCCAGAGCTGCACTCACTATTCTGCTGGTGGGGTCACTGTGTACATACATTACTTATCCTGTACTGATCCTGAGTTACATCCTGTATTATAGTCCAGAGCTGCACTCACTATTCTGCTGTTGGTGGATTAACTGTGTACATACATTACTTATCCTGCACTGATCCTGAGTTACATCCTGTATTATACTCCAGAGCTGCACTCACTATTCTGCTGGTGGAGTCACTGTGTACATACATTACTTATCCTGTACTGATCCTGAGTTACATCCAGCATTATACTCCAGAGCTGCACTCACTATTCTGCTAGCTGTTATTGTAAACAGTTAGCATGGTTGTCATTAGACTAGGGCTCCTAACAGCTTAGCTGTGCTACTATAATACAAGATTGTGTGAATACAAACTAGAATATGTTATTCACTGACAGCAAGCAGAGCTGCAAGGAATGCATACAATAGGTTCATTAGAATATGATACACCCGCTCCTGGATAAGCAGATGTGGTTGGGGAGGAGCAGCGTGGGGTAAATGGAGGTGAAGCAGCATAACGAGCGATCGGCAGGAAACAAAGACAAGATAATATCTGTGTATTAAGCGTCTTCACTTCATATAACTTCTCCGTCACCTTCCACTGAACTCGGCCTCAATTCACAAGCAACCTTCGCTCGGTGCAGCCGGGGCCGCCGTCTAATCCGCCGAGATCAGACTTTTTATTAAACGATAATTCATTTTTAATTGCAGGCACCACAGAAGGCCGCGGAGTCACAGAGACAGAAGCCGGCGCTCACCTTCCTCCCGCGGCCCGCGCTCCTGCCTCCTGTTCTCTGCATCTTGGGGAGATGACGTCTGCGTGAGGACGCCGGGCCGTGTAATTAAGATGAAGGCTTTGACATGCGGGTTCATTTGTTTATCCGCATCATATGCTGGCGGTATTATTACTGCACACTCCCATTATCCAGACATTGGACTGACATCAGGAGTCCTCGAACGAAAGCGGATCTGAACAGTCATATGACGGAACCGAACAACCCCAAATAGACCCCATTGGGTCTGTTTGCTTTACGGCCAAGCATCGGGTATTTTATAGGATGAAACCGCGCTGCACTTTTCTGCCACCTTTTTGTTAATGGAGTTCAGCAATGGAGGTTTTGAATGGAACCTCCAAAGCTGATGTAAACAAGACCTTGAAGGGGTTTTCTGCCCTTTTTCCCACTGATGGACCATTCTATGGATAGGTCATCAATATTTGATGGATGGGGCTCCACCACTTGGCTATTCAGACAGGTTGGAGATGGGTTGAACCCAAACCCTATAGAGCTGGTACACAATGCTGTCGCCACGGCCCGCCCCTCAGTGCGGAGGATAAGACCTAGTTGCCTCTTTCCTTTCATACTTCATCTCATCTACAGCTTGCTGAATCCTTTATTACCGGCACATTTGGTCATCTGCGGCCGCTGGAAGAGGCTGTCAGGGAGACGAGAGGAATAATGGCAGAGAATACAACCAGGAAATATTTCCCCGGATCGGTGCTGGACACATCATTAATCATCGCTGAATCACAGCTTCTTTTCCCAGCAGGTCGGAAGGCGCCTTGCATGCACTGCATAGATAACGTGGCGTCCTGGCAGGCTGGGTACGTAGAGAGATGGCCTTAACCACGTCCATGTGAGAGCTGGCACTCCGCGGCTCCCAGTGCCCGCGCCTCGTCACACCAAGGTCACCATACCTACTTATTAATGGGAGCTTGGCGTGTAAAGGCAGAAGTGCAGATCTGAACTTTCTGGAGTAGCAAAAATCACATTGTCGCTATTAAGGGTATGTTCGCACAGCGGATTTGACAAACAAACTGTTAAAGGCCGTCTATATACGCTCACCACACATTTCTTTTAGCCACTTTTTTTAAACATTTGACGCATATTTTGAGGTTCCATTGATTTGTAGGATTGAAAAAAGTGACAGGGAAAACGTAAAAAAATGTGACACGTCGTACAACATGTATTTTAAATACGTATCGTCAAGACAGCAAATGTTTCCACATTACAAATGAATGGGAAGCGTATTCTAAGCATATTTTGGTCCACGCCAAAACATGCAGTGTGAACAAACCCATAACCCCCAGGAAAGGTCCGCTGGGGCAATGAGGGGTTATGTTGGTTGGAAGAGAATGAACTGCTGGATGACCAGATGACTGAAAAATTATCCCCGTGGGAGCGAAGACACCGACAATGGCCGTGGTCACACAGCTCCGTCCTGTCCCAGACACTGAAGGCCAAAGACAACTAGAGCACCAAATGCTGAGCGCAGAGACCGTATACAGTACATGTACGGACTGCCGTCACCACCGGGGCCTATAGCAGCCCGTCAGTCACCTGGACCAACTCCATACAATGTGGGTTGTGTAACACACCAGGAGTTAGGGGGTTAATCGCCCTCTCTGCCACATCTTTCTAGGGGAAGAAAGGTTACAACTGCACAGTGAGCAAGGACAGCTGGGTGTCCCCTCCGACCGTCCCCTCCTCGTAGCTGTCAGTCACCATATATGTAACCAACAACCCCAGGACACAGCTGACCTATATACTCTGCAGATGGGAAGAAGAGCCTCCACCAGGGATGAGTAAGGAGGGGCGAGGGGGATACTGGGAAGATAACAGGGGCCTAAAACTTGTTCTTGTTACACCCCCCTCACATAAGGCACAGCAGACTCCGGGGGTCTACAGCTGCAGCAGCTAACAAAAACTTAGGTTATTGGTTTGTCTCAGGGAATATCTTGACACCACTGTACAACTTCACAGATAGGGATATGTGGACCATCTGTACCCCCTGCAAGTCAGGACAAGTCACCCTCTTCTGACTTGCCGGTTATAGGTATAACAACGTGTCGGGTATTGATCTCACAGATTGATGACGGACATACATTTACTTTCTTACCTCAGACATGTTGACTCTGCCTTCCAGGAAGGAGCAGTCGGCGGCATTGTGGGTACACACGTGGCGGTACTTGCACCAGTGGCACGGGTATGATCCATTCACACAGGAAAGGCAGCTGGGAAAAGAAGAACATACAACATGTAGTTAATCTGTAGAGAGAACCTGATGGGAGTGGTAGTACCAAAGAATGATGGGAGTGGTAGTACCACAAGGCTATAAAGCAATACGCCAGCAAGAAATATACAAATACACAATTAGGTAAATCTGCCATTCAGGAGGCCATATTGATTCAGCCAAACTTCCTGAACTGCTACACAGCGACAGGACGATCGCAGCGACACATCTAAAAACTGCCTGTGACCGTGACAGGCCTGCTTCAAATAACCCAACCGGCCAGGACTGCACAGCGACTGGGGTCGTTCAACATGAATATGGCAGCGTCGCATCTACTGGTTATCATGGGTTCACAATGTGACCTGTGCGTGCTCAAACCAAAACTGCAGGGTTATTTGGCTGCAGGTCTCACGCGACCTCTCCACCGTAGACTGCAGTGGCAGCCACATGTGCCAGCGACTGACCTGAAGCACGTCTGCCATCTGACAATTTTTGGTTAGTTAAAAAAGCAAAGCTTTAAATTTTTTGTGACGGTTGTGTTAGATTGGAACACAAGCCCACGATCATTAGATGCGATGTCGCCATGCAATATTCTGACCATCATGTCACATGACCAAGGATGCAGTGTAGCCTCAACATAACCGCTTGCATCCACATCGCGGTATAACCCACTTATAACATCCAGGAGTCTGGAGAAGCTGAATGACGCCCTCTATAGGTGCTGCAAGGGCCATACTGGTTGTCATCCAGCCTTCCCAGAAATGGATATAGCTAAATGAACTACTTGTGTACCCAACAACAAGCGATGGATGCCGCTGCACTTCGGAGATACCCAGGGGTGCCCCAAGCCTTTTTGCTGCCTGAGGTGAGGTGCGCAATTGTGCAAATCCATCATACCCCTCTTGCAAATAAAATCCCCACTCCTTTTGCAGGCATTGAACGCACCAATACACAAGATACCCAACACATATTTGAAGCATTGAGACTTGTCTGGAGTGACAGAGTAATAGCGCCCCCAATAGAAACTGTCCTCCCTTATGTAGTAATAGTGATCCCCTAGTGCTCCCATTAGTAACAGTGACTCCCCCCCCCCCCCCAATAGTACTCACAGTAGCAACATTGACCCTCTATAGAGCCCCCAGTAGTAATAGTAATCCCACTAGTGCCCCCAGTAGTAATAGTAATCCCACTAGTGCCCCCAGTAGTAATAGTGAACCCCTTAATGGGCCCAGTAGTAACAGTGACCTGCTTAATGGCCTTAGTATTAGTGACCCCCTTAATGGCCTTCATAATAGTGACCCCATTATTGCTCCCAGTAGTAATAGTGTTTCCCAGAAGTAGCCCCAGTAGTAATAGTGTCCCTCACAGTGGCCCCAGTAGTGATAGTGTCCCCCATAGCATTCTCAGAACTAATAGGGACCTCGTTAGATTCCTCTATCGTAATATTTACTCCCATAGTGGTCTCCGTAATAACAGCGACTCGCACAGTGGTCCCAGTAGTAATAGTGTCGCCCATAGTATCCGCCATAGTGGCCCCAGTGGTTAGAACGCCAGGGGGAGAAGTCAGGGGTAACAGACTGATTACAGCAGCGGTGGCCGCAGGAAGGGAGTTGTGGACAGCATGAGTTCAATGGTTGTGGGGTTGCTGTTCGTCCGGCTTGCAGTTAGTCTTTACCAGCCATTAATATAGCCGGTACGAAAATAAATACTGTCCGGGCCCTCTGAGGAAGCAGTTTGAGGTCGCCTTATGATAGGGGCACCCCTGAAATATCGGTCCATTAAGTAACAAAATCTAATTAGGACGACCGCAGTTCCCCTCCCCCACTGAACTCAACCTAAACAGGGCCTTCTGTAATAGGAATCCCTGCACGCCCCGCAGACACCGTATAGCGGGGATCCTGCACTTATTAAATGGCGAGGCTGTTTTCCTTAAGTTCACTAAACGCGGCGGCACGTCGTCTGTTCTGGTATTTGAATATGTAGATGTCATTAGTCATTTTAATAGAAGCGGATATAATTTTATTTACACTGGAGACTCCTTAAATGAACGGCCTTGACATTTGGTAAATGCGTTCGTTTAACGAATACGTTGTAGCTATTAGGCAAAGTAAATGGAGAGTTAATAAGGAGATGCATTTAGAGCCGGGGATATTTCCAGCGCACGGCGTAATCTATGGATGCTCAGTGAAGCCGACACACGAGAGGGGGGCCGCCAACCTTTCACTGAGATACCCTCCGAAGAAAGGCGCCGAATGAGTGGGAAATCGCAGATTTATGGCATCGCCAACTAATAAACAATAAAAACGCTAAAATAAATTGAGCAACAATGTAACAACCGGCAAACCGGCTACACTGTGAACATAACTCGCAGGTTAATACGCAGATGTGACGGATAATTAATTCACCGGTAATCAGGAAATAGGAAAATATCACCAAGCGACGTATCGAATTACTAAAGGAAAAAATAGCGTCTCTGTATCTAATCCGATCATATATGGTACTGTCTGCTGAGCTGTGTATCTAATCCTATGTGTGATACTGCCTTAAGAGATGATGTATCTAAGCCTATCATGTATGAAACTGTCTGGAAAGCTGCTGCATCCACCTCCAAGCCTCCCTTCCTTACCTCCAGGGCCGGGGCTCAAGGTGACGTCCTGGGCTATGGTTAGAGGTGGCCCACTACCCCCACTCTCAGGTCCAGGCTGGTGGAGATTTAACGCAACCATCTACCCAGGAGGGATTGAGTAGATCAAGTAGGAGGTGCAGTTATGCATCTCCTGCACCCTTCCTGGAGGCCACCCAAAGTGGCCATCAATCTAACTAGGGTGAGGGACTGCGGCCCCCTGGGGTCTCGGCTGCAAGAAATTCCAGCAAAGATTCTTCTAGACCCATGTGTTTCTGGGGGAGACCCCAATCCTACCATTGAGGACTGCGGGACACTGTGGCCCCTGGAGGGTGTAAGCAGCTTTGCCTCTAGTTTAGCTGCAAGAAACTAGGAGTACCGTGAGGTTCGGTGGCACCATGAAACCCCTCCAGGAGGAGTTACAGGCAGCCCGGTCCCTAGCCAACAACTCAGGTGGGGCAAGGAAACCTAAATACAACCAGGCCATCCGAGTGTGAAAGATCCTCACCCTCCTTAAGAGAAAGACGGCCATGTTTAAGGGTGCAGGTCTGCTTGTGGAGAAGCTGGGAAACGATGACTGGTTTGAGGAGTCTGGCTGAGGTCTGTGATGATATCAAGGACCCGGTGTCCAACATTAGGAAAGCCTCCGCTGGAGAACTGCAGGCAGCGGTAAGTCAGCAGTCCCTGAGCTTCCAGCCAGGCAAGTTACCATCATTTCAAGCTCGGACTTCTCAGGAAAAGAGGCCAAAGACAGCGGCCCGGGAGGACGGCTAAAGGTGTATATAAAACACCTGGAATTCACTGTAGGGTCTCTGTTTTGTGAATGACCTCTCTGAACGGGACTACCAGGCTAAGAAGAAAAAAGGTTGCATATAGATACAGCAACCTCCCAGGGCAAGCCTCTGAACCAGGGAAGGAAGGTGGCTGCAAGGGTAACAGAGTGCACAGGAAGGGGGGGGAGCGCAAGGCACCCGGCCCAGACAACCTCCAGTTCGTAATAACAGGAGTGGTGCGGGGCAGAAACCGGTGGTGTTTGACAGCAAGGTCTTTAAGTGTGGGAGTCATCGGGTATCGGGGGCCTAAAGATATCAAAAAGGGATGTGGGAAAAGTGAGGAGGAGAATTGGGTGGCCTGCAGAGGGGTCCTGCGGTGGGTCCAGAGAAGAGGGGTTGCCGGGCAGTGAGTGCCCCAAAAAAGGAGGCAGAGCGAGTGTGGGGGGTTGGGGGGAGTCATTCGGCATTAGGTGGCCTCTAGCAAGGCCCTGCAGTAGGCCTAGGGTGGGGGTTAACCAGCATTAGGTGATCCTAAACATTTCACGAAAGTGGAAGAAATGGTGGCGGGTAGCTCCCAGAAAGGCCCTGCGGTGTGACCAAAGAAAAGGGGTGGCCCCAACGCACGGTGCTCAGTATATAAAATCCGCGCAGACAGCCTCCATCGATGTCAATGGAAGTGTGCGACCTGCATCCCATATGCAATTAACATTACATATGGGCTATGGGTACCCGCGTCCTCACTAAGCGATGGCATGGGAAAAAGAAATAAAGAAAAATAAAACTTGTACTGCGCATAACCACTTGCATGCCTCCGCGGCCATATGCAATACAGATACTCGCAGTACGCAGGGTCAGCAGCCAGGCTCACAGCCGAAACCCGCTGTGGGTCTCCTGCATGTGGAATCCAACCCGCTCATGTGATCCCAGCCTTATGGAGGTCATGTATTATGTCTTAATGCATAATATACATGGTAAACAATATGCGTTTTTGTGTGGGGTTGGTATTCTATTGTGTGTTAAAGGGAGTTGGTGAGAACACCTGGGGGGGGGGGAATGAAGAAATAAATAAAAATCTGTATTAATTTTATTATTTGTATGTTATACAAATATGTTTGTTAGGTTTTGGCAGGGGACCAAGGTGTGGGTATAGGCCTATAGGGGATGGGGGTACAAGGCATGCATACGTGTTTAACTATATATGTTATTAATGTGTTTTTCCTTTCCTGCTAAGTTGGCGTATGCGGGATTGTTGGATACGATTTTCTTTATTTTGTTTTGAAATATTTGCTTTGTATTTGATAGATCAGGTATAAATGGGATATGTATGAATGGTTATGTGGCCGGGCAAGGTTTTTTTCCTCTTGGTTCTGTAATATTTAGTTTTTTGGTCTTTTTTTTTACTATTTTGATCATTTTGAGTTGGTATATTATGTTCTTGAGAATTTTCCTGTTATTTTGTTATTCTTTGCTGTGCTTTTTACTTTTTAACCCTATGCGGTGTCCTACTGTCAGCTGAGCCGTGTATCTAGGCCTGCCATGTGCAATATAGCCTCAGAGAAGCACGTCGTACATCGCGTGCTGCTACACAACACAATTCACTATATTGCATGGCTCAGGTTCGAGGCGCTCGGTGCCTCCGTGATGAGGCTCATGAGTGAGTGAATCGGTGGTTAGCACTGCCCGGGAACATCGGTAGTTTGATTTGAAACCTCAATCTCCAGCCATTGTGAAACTACAAGTGTCAGCATGCCCAGTCAGCCACCAACGCAGGCTGAATTGTAGCACACAGCTCTGCAGCATCCGGCTCCACGGACCTGCGGGCTTCTGGGTAACGAGCTGTTACCTGCAATTTGTAAATACTGCTCTTTAATAAAGTGGATTCTTGGCGTCAATTAACATGCGTGACGCCAATAGTAATAAGCAATTAGCACGATAACCCGAGATCACATGCATTTATCTACCAGGTAATGGAAGATTTCACCCGTGCAAGAGTGCTGGCGAAGTACCGCCATCTGACTGCTCCATTAAATGTCAAAGTGGCAGAGCCAGGTGCGGAAATAATGCTGGTCGCTCATTGGGGCGAATGTTATTTTATTTTCACACACCAGCTTTTCTATAGGCGACAAATTCTATATGCTGCATACCATCAGACTCGCGCTTCAGAGCCCTGGGACAGCTAGGTAGGAGCCCCACAGGGAGCCAAATTCATGACCCATCTTCACTTTAAAGTGACTCTCCAGTCCAGGACAAACCAAGATGGCCGCACTACTTCTCTATCTGATGCCTGGCTAGTGCATCAGTAGTCTAAGACACTACACTCTGCTCTGATTGGCCACCCGTGCTCATATGAGCAGTACTGGCCAATCAAGCAGTGTTTAGTGTCTCAGACTAGCAATGCACAGTGTGCTTCAGGTAATCAGATAAGTGGTACGGCCATCTATCATAACTTGACACATGTAGTTTCTATTCAACCCCTTGACCCTCTTAGGCATACATGCACAACCTCCAGCATTAGGGTTTGTATGGAGCAGGATTTACATGGCAGGAACCGGCTGTCTTTGACGTCCACCTCCACTCTCCCATGATGAGATCGCCAGGTGCCATTTTGGTAGTCATGGCAGGCCAGGGCCCTTTGAAGGCCACCAGGGCTGTCATATATTTCTTCGTATTGGGATAGGCCTGAGATCACAGACTGCAGTCAGAAATACCATATATGGCAATACTCCAGTATTGCTGTATATGGTATAAGCACTCAAATGATCACAGGTTCCCTATAAGTACTTACAGAAAAAAGGTGTTAAAAATGTAACTTTTTGTTATAAAAAAAACAAACCCTTTCCTGTATTCATAAAATATGGGGGGAGGGGGGGGGGGGGGGGGGAAATCATATTTGGCATCATCGTGTCTGTTCAAGTTCAATCCATCAAAATAATAGATTATTTATCCCACAGGATGAACATCGGCACAAAAAGATACACAATGACAGAATTTTTTGGTCACCATGTTTCGAAGAAAAATGTTAACAAAAAGTGATCAAACAGTCAATGTGTACTCCAAAATAGTAGCAAAAGAAAGTACAGGACACCCCCCCCCCCCCCCCCCCCGAAAAAGGAAGCCTCACTAGATCGACGGAAAGATGAAGTTACGGCGGTCAGAAGATGGCGGCAGATAACAACTATATACGATGTACAGCCACCCCCCACTAAACGTGGTATTGTGATAATTGTGTACTGACCCACAAAATAAAGTTATCGTGTCATATTTGCCAGTCTGTACGCCGTACAAAGAAAACCCGCAGAATGGCTGAATTCAGTTTTAGGATCTTTTTCTATTTTACTCCACTTAGAAATTTCCAAGGTTTTCAGTACATTTTATGGTACATTAAATAGTACTATAGAAAAACACAACTCTTCCTGCAAAAAACAACAAGCCCTCAGACAGCTATGTAAAGGGGGAGGAGAAACCGGGAAAAGGGACCGTGTCTTTAAGGTGTTAAAGGGGACATGCCTTAAATCGAATGTAGAAATCTGCTTCTGCTCTGGAATCATTTCCCACAATGGCTTCTTCACCGTAAGTCAACGAAAGAGTTGGTACATCGGAAGTCATAGAGCCGCCCTCTCACCAATAATACAAGAACTAGCAATGGTCACATGCCACTTCCTATCACGCAGGAAGGAGGACAGTCTAAGGAGTTGGTGGGACCTACTGCTTCTTACCGAGTCAAGGCCCCTTTAAAGCCCTTTCATACATTCCAAAGACAAGCATTGGGTTCCTGATCATCGGCCAGTGTGAATATACCTGTGATCAGCTGATAGATGGAGCAAATACTTGTTTATTGGCCAAGCTGATTTTTTAGGTTGGCATATAGTTGTATATAGTTTGTCGCGCATCGACAGCTCATCTCTTCATGTAAACCGGGGGCTGCGCCGCCAAAGAGTACTGTCTGTATGGGACAAACGATTGTATTAACAAAGATTCGTCCCCCATGCTAGTAATCCTTTGCTGCATGTAAGAGGCAGCAATGAGTGACAATCAATATACTATATCGTTGAACAGCACTCCATACTGGCAGAAAAGTGTAAAATGCCCCAAGTAGGTGCCATTGTGCCCAACTGTTTGCTTTAACAGAATATTGTATAGATGCTGGTATTTAAAGGGACAATAGCCAGGTGGCAAATTTCCTTTGGAGTTCAAAAAAAGCAAGGACAGCAATAAAAATGTCTCTGAAAACTCAAAACCCCATTGAAAAAGTGCAACCAGTAAAAGATTTCTCATTTCAAGATGCACACTGCGGAATGCGTGGTGCTATGTGCCAAAATCATCATATCTATAATAGGCTTTCCTCTATTTGACTCTATTAAACGCTGAAATAAAATTCTGTATTGATCTTTTACTCCGAGGCCAGAAGAGATTAGAGCCGAGAAAATCAGCATAACCATTCAATAAGATGTTCAGTCTCTTAGCAGATGATATCCGAGGATTTCACACTCCGTGATGTCATAATATCCAGCATTCATCTCCTCAGCATGTGAGGGTCAAACCTTCCACCCAAGACAGATACGATCTGGGCGCAAATAGTTTACAAACCGCAGGCAGCGTTGGATATATGCTAATGATCAGCCGCTGCATGACTTTCTTTGTCAACCCCGACCTTTCAACTTTGACACAAATGTGCGGGAATAAAAGGGAGTCATCAGCCTTCTGGACAAACAATTCTCTATCGCCTTTGTATGAAATTGTGAACAATGCCCGAAAATCATTTACCAGGACCATTTACATACTCAGACACGCACATGGTCATAGGATCCCATTACGGAGAGACGATTCTTGTGCAGTGCTGGATTCAACCGTAAAAAGCGCATAAACGCCAACTTACATATAGAATTATTCTACATAAACAGTGGAGTTACAGGATACATACATTACATTATTTATCCTGCATTATACTCCAGAGCTGCACTCACTATTCTGCTAGTGGAGTCACTGTGTACATACATTACTTATCCTGTACTGATCCGGAGTTACATCCTGTACTATATTCCAGAGCTGCACTCACTATTCTGCTGGTGGAGTCACTGTGTACATACATTACTTATCCTGTACTGATCCGGAGTTACATCCTGTATTACACTCCAGAGCTGCACTCACTATTCTGCTGGTGGAGTCACTGTGTACATACATTACTTATCCTGTACTGATCCTGAGTTATATCCTGTATTATACTCCAGAGCTGCACTCACTATTCTGCTAGTGGAGTCACTGTGTACATACATTACTTATCCTGTACTGATCCGGAGTTACATCCTGTATTACACTCCAGAGCTGCACTCACTATTCTGCTGGTGGAGTCACTGTGTACATACATTACTTATCCTGTACTGATCCGGAGTTACATCCTATATTATCCTCCAGAGCTGCACTCACTATTCTGCTGGTGGAGTCGGTGTGTACATATATTACTTATCTAGTACTCCTCCTGAGTTACATCCTATATTATACTCCAAAGCTGCACTCACTATTCTACTGGTGGAGTCACTGTGTACATACATTACTTATCCTGTACTGATCCTTATTTACATCCTGTATTATACTCCAGAGCTGTACTCACTGTTCTGCCGGTGGAGTCAGTGTGTCCATACATTACTTATCCTGTACTGATCCTGAGTTACATCCTGTATTATACTCCAGAGCTGTACTCACTGTTCTGCCGGTGGAGTCACTGTGTACATACATTACCTATCCTGTAGTGATCCTGAGTTACATCCTGTATTATACAGAGCAGCACTCACTATTCTGCTGGTGGAATCACTGTGTACATACATTACTATCCAGCAGACCTTTTGGATTCAGCTTCGGTTGTGATTAGAGTATAACTCCAAATCAGTGCAAGAAAGATAAAAAGTGACTGTATGGCAAACTTACCATTACATACAGGCAGGTAAGTACCTGCTCCAGCCCAGGTCCAGCGGTGCAGGTACCTCCTCTTCCAGCCTGGTTCTAAGGTCAGGTGGTATGAAGTCTTCTTCCCCTTCTCATTGTCGGTGACGTCATTGCGGAGACCCATTTCAATAACTAAGCCGGCCCCCGCTGAAGATGTCACCGATAAGAGGCGGATCGTGTTTTAGGACAGAGTGTGGCGGTGCAGACACCGCTGACCTGGACTGCAACATGGTGTTCAGAAGTGCAGCTCCTCTTCAAGGCTCTCAAGTATAAATAAAATGGTCAGACGTTACCGATACTCCGTCCATGGCCAAACCGACCCAGTGACAACTCACTGCGGGTACACTGGAGACACGAGCTGGGAAAAGACTGGCGCTCCACACTACATCCCCGGTGACCGCCGCCGCCGCTTGGCGAAACTATAAAGAATGCAGATCCAAGAGCAGAAATATCAAGTCAAATCTGCCAGAACTCCTTTAATCAGAAGGAAAAAGCCTTCATCTGAAAGAGCATTCAGACTGCGCAAAAGAAAGTTAACTCTATCCTCCAGAGCAGCGGCGGTCTCTGTAAACAGCCAGAGAATATTTAAAGAGGGAATATGCGCGGCGCGCGAACACAAAGATCCGCATTTACAATTCAAGGGATCCTCTCCAACTCCCCCTGCGAGTTACACTTTAATATGTCAAGGTGGGACTGTCTCTGTGGAGAAGCGTTTCCCAGAGCCCCAAGATCCCCTTCCAGCAAGACGCACCGCCGCCATTAAATATAAATCTATGCTACGTAAAAGGAGGGGAAAAAAGGCATGAAAAAAAAAAATCCACACAAACACGACAACATTGAGGAAATATTTAATTAAGCCGCTTGCAAAAGAGAAGAAATTCATTTCCACGTCTCCAGCAACATCTCTCCCCTCGTTTTGGAAATGAGAAGCCTTTAGCTTTACCTACAAACATGTTAATTGGCGCGCTCTTTATGCAAATTTATGCAGTTTGATTTCAGCGGCGGATATTAATTTAAAGACAGCGCAGAGCCGTCACTCTCTGGTGAGTTTGGAAGGTGAGTGAGGGAGGATTCGATGGCTGAACTTTTCTTTTGGAGGGGTAGGTGTGGTGGCGTCACAGACATTTGGAGCATCAGGACTCATCTGGGGGCCTAGTCATTTAAGGTGGAACCGTCATCACAGAGATCCACCTTAAAGGTTCCACTTATGGAAGCTCATTACCTTCAGTCTATGTGCAGCTCTCATCAGCTTCTTCTTTCTAGTGATTTAGTTACTTGCAGTATATAATCCTAAGGAGCTTATATTCAAAATCATTAAGAAGCAAAGCTGCAGTGTAAAGCATAGGGGATGGAGAGAGCTCAAGCCTCCGATGAGTCAGGAAGTAAATTTTAGACAGCTTAAGCCTCCAACAGATTACGTAGCTAAGCTATAGTCACTGGGCACGGTGATCTAATGGATCATAGCTACAAGGTGCACAAAACACATATGTTCCTTGTTAAAGGGATTGTCCAGCTGAAAATTATTGATGGTAGGATAGGTCATCAAGAGTAGATTGGCATGGCTGTTCGCTGGACTGAACTGAATTCTGCAAGAAGACGACAGCTCCATTCTTATTGAAGTGGCCAGGCCTGGTATTACAGCCATTGAAATGAATGGTAACTTTGCCTGCAATACCAAGCCTGGCCACCACAGTAAAAAAGGAGCTGTCTGCAGAAATGAGCTCAATGCAGAAGCATGCTGGCCTGACAAAGAGCTAATCAACAGGAGTCCCAGGTAAAAGACCCGCACCAATCTACTACTGATGATTTATCCTAGTTTACTTCTGAACAACCCCTTTAAAGGAGTTGTACCTCCAATAGAAGTTATTCCCTACTTAGAGGTGGTGAACTTGCAGTTTGGTAGGGGGCCGACCACTGGGACCTCCACTGATCTGACGCATCCAGTAACAAACAGAGCAATGGCTGCACATGCAGGCCGCAGCTCCAATCATGCCAATGGGACAGACGGAGATAGTTGAGCCTTTGAACTCCATCATCTCTGGCAGTCGTACTGAAATCAATGGAGCAGCAGCGGACATGTGTGACCACCAGTCCGTTCCTTCCTGCATGTACAGCGATCAGTGGGCAAGTTATCACCCATTACCCCAACTTCTATTGGTGGGACATTGATTAATTTCAAGCCAAACCGGTTGTGCCACATGACGGAGAACCACATGACAAACACCTGATAGAGCGTTACTGTGGTAGCACCGCTACAGCAAGAGAAGATTATTAAAACAGCGAAATTGCAGGAAAAATGTGCTCCCTAAAAAGCTATATATAATCATTCTAGTCTTTCAGCCTCTCATCAGCTTGACAGGGCTGATGACAGAGAACAATAGATTCCATTCAGTTGCACAGGTTATGGACACAATATAGGGGAACATTAATTAAGACTGGTGTTTCACAAGCTGCTGCAAATCAGTAGCCTGCCGGAGGAAGACACGCTAACCTCTGGCGCATCCGGGTCCAATTGCTCGCCATAACATTAGCTCTATGCCGGCCCGTACCGGGAGAGGATATCCACTCTAAATTTACACCAATTTGTAGCTTAAATTATTGTAAATCTGTCAGGCATCACCTCCTCCTTAGCTGCACCTACTTTTTAGAAAAACGGGGACGACAGCCTTCAGAACCGCAGTAATTCGTCCTGGCACAGATTCCACTAGGTAATTAAATCATCCTGCAGGAATATCGGCCCCTGCGGACAGGAAGCTTCTTGTAGTTGCCGCAGATTAGATGGAGGTGCTGACATGTTCTAACCAGCTGACAGGAAGGGGTCATCGATTCATGCTGCTTGCGCCAAATTCTGGCCTCCCATCAGCACGGTGCAACAGAAATCTGGATCCATCTGACCAGGTGATGTTTTTCCGCTGTTTAGTGATACAAGTGTTAAGTGGAGTCTCATCTGTTTCTCAGCGACGCCGCTGGGAATTAGTGGTCTGCTGTTATAGCCCATCCGTGCTAAGGAATGGCGAGCTGTGCATTCAGACATGTTAGTCAGAGCACCAGTGTTGTATTCGGCTGACTCTGCAACACCTGTTGGTCAGAGCGATTCCTGACATCCTCCTCAGACCCCTTTCAGTGTTTAGTTGTTTTTGTCCACAAAAGCCTCTTTCGGTGGAGGTTTTCCTCGATCATGCCATGCTCACTATACTCTCCACACCATTACACAAGAAAACCCCATATATTGGCAGTGAGACCCCTGACACCGATGACACAGCCTCTTTGGAAATCACTCAGATCGCTGGATTTTCCCATCTAATGTGGATTCACACTGAAACTGACCCACGGAAAACTTGTCACGTGATTTTATGCCGCACTCCGGGGTCACGGGGATCATTTCCATACAACACCAATTGTGAGAGGATCGGGACCTTTAATAAAGGGTCTGTTCAATGTAAGCTGTGATTGATAAGCGGTGCCAGAACGGTCTGACATGAGCAGGTTGATATCCACCCTATGAGATAAGTGTCACATACACACCACATCAATGCCATGAAAGACATGAGGGTTGAATGTAGCTGAAGTGTCAGGAAATCAGAGCTGGCCAGAAACAGTTAACTAGCGGTAGATGTGGCCCCTTCCCCGTCTCCCCCCGGGGCCTCAGACAGATCCTGAGAAGCAGACGACAGCACGGCGGGTCTTTTTTACCTACGCGGTATAGGTATTATCAAACAAAACCCCCACTGATTCCTGTAAGACAGATACGCCTGCAGCAAGCATCGCCTTTACAAGCCGTTTCTACACTCCTCGCTCTTGGATGCGTTTCCATTAGTGATTCTCTAATAAAGGAGCCAACGTGGTGGAAGAGACAGACGGGCACAGAACATACATGTTTATATAGGAGCGGAGGCCCCCCACGCCCCGGGCCACCTCGGCTCCTTTCTCTAAACACTATCCTTTCATTGCACCATAAATGGACACCAGGATTCCTGCAGGCACAGCAGGCATTAAAAGGGCATCCCCCTCCACCATGTAAGGGCAACTATCCCTCACCCTGGGGACACAAGCAGCATCCTTCCCTTCACATATGGGGCATCATAAGGTCTACAAGTTCAAAGGTGACACTATAGTGCAGACCTCTGGCTCTACAGCTGCGGCAAAACTACAACTCCCAGCATTCCCCAACAGCTGAGATAGAGGCTCAAACCCATTAGCTAAAGATTCATATAAAAACTTTAAACTAAGCAATGAAATCTGCTCTGTAAGCTTTCCATCCATTTTCAACACTCGGTGTCAGCAAGTTATTGATTTAAAGGGTCATTTAAAGGGAGAGCACATAATTTTATGGGCAGAGAAAGGTGTAAAATAACTGAATACAACACTTCTCACCTAATTAAAAGGCCTCGGTCCAGCGCAGCTGCCCGGATCCAAAAGGTTGCTCCAGCAAAGGTCGCATGCCACTCACTGTACACGTGACTAGTCAATCACTGCCTTTGACAGTCTGAAGGCCCTTTTACACACAATTATCGCTCCAAATTCGCTCAAAAGCCATCTTTTAAGCGATAATCGTTGTGTGTAAATGTGCGCCCATCTTGCCCTTTTCGTCTGTCGCTGACTTCTGTTCAGCATGAAATCCTCGTCCCTGATAAGGGGGACCGCACACTGAGTTCTCCGCTTTGCGACCAGAGCAATGGGGAGCGGGGGGCTGAACTGGACTGGGAGACCATTCAAAGGGGTTTTCCAGCTGTGAAGACAGATGACCTATCTTCAGAATAAGTCATGTATAGTTCATTGTCGAGTTCCGCTGGACAGCTGTTTTGTCACAGTGTATAGACCAGGAGGCTCCTTGTGCTTAGCAGCAGCCTAGGTTGGTACTGCAGGCACTGCTCTCATTCACTACAATGGGAGTTATACCTGCAATACCAAGCTGGGCCACTGCACAATGCACAGAGCTGTCTGCTTACCGTTCTACACAGTGCAAAAGCTGCCTGGCAAACAGCTATTCATTACCTATCCTGAGGATGGGTTATCAACCTCTCAGAGCTGAAAGTTGATGGGTAGCATTTATATTTAATTTTACACCCTTCCCTGCCAAAATACTTGTTTTAATTCCCCAAAATACACCCTTTAAGAATTAAAGGCTATGTACACCTTTGCACTTGACTTTGTTTTATTGCTCCAATGTATCTAAAGTAGAAGGTGAAGCATCTTCAAACAATAACCTTGAATAAAGATCCGTTTGTGTTGAAACTCCTAAATGGAGACCATCTGCAATTATTTGAGATGCATTGGAGAATTACAAGAATTGCAGAAGTAGACATGCCCTTTGAGATTAGTATGCCATTCAGGGAGCTGAACACGTTTAAGTATTGGGTGCAGTCCCCGTAAGGACGTCAGAAAATGCTATTTAGTGTAAAGATTTGCTTACGATTGGTGCACGCTGCAGTTGTAGAAGACAAAGTCAACACTTGCAAACTTCTTCCCAGTTTCTTTGGACTTTAGGTAAAGTTTAATAACTCTCTTGTCACCTGCAAGGAAAGGGGAAAAAGTGACAGTAACTACAAGTGGAATGAAATATGAGGGGGCTGCGCTGTAGTAGGGGAGCAGGATGAAGGATGCGCAGCTGCCTCTCAAACATTTGCAGAGGACATTTTCTTAAAGGGGACATCCTGTGCATCGCTTTCACACCAAAACTCCTAAAAATCCAGTTGTTACCCATTTTATAGTAACTAGATTGATGTAATTTTTGCTACGTGAACATAAAATGGGTTCATTCACATTTGGAAAGCTTCCTTGCACGGCACTGCCCTATGCAGGGAGAAAAAAAAATAAAAAAATCACAGCATGTCCTTTCCTTTTTGCAATATCGCCCTTTGTTTTCAATGGCACCAGCGGCAGTAGCAGCGGCCCTATTGAAAACAATGGGAGAACATCGCAATCCCCTGCCGTGGCTGTGACAGCCGCGCTGGGGGACTACTTCAGCCCTGCAGGGATGCGAGGCTGTTCCCATGTGAAACTGACAGGTCATTCAATGTATCAAACTCAAATATTAGGATTTTTATGGCAGGGATTTGTGAGATCACAAATCTAATGACACCAAAATCATCCACCAAAGGTCACGCAAAGGGGTCAAAGTGCGGTGCAAGAAAAAGCCTGTAGAGTTTTTTATATTAGATTTGCAGTGTTTCTAACATAATAAAATACATCTTAAATAATCTTCTGCTTTCATGCGTCTCGGTTGATGCTGCTGGGGGCAGCTCTAGCAGAATAAATCTCCTTCCCCCTCTGGCAGCTGACTAGACATAGTCCCTTCTTACTTCTCCTATAGAAGGAGTCTCCTACACTATACTGGCATGTACTGCAGAGGCACCTCCTTCCTGACAAGCAGACAGCAAAGGCTACTGCTATTGGCTGCAATTCAGTGAGCAGAGAATTGTGCAGGGATGGGGCTTTGGGGGAAGTAACTGAGCATGTGAGTCCTCCAGCACTGAGCTCATTACATGAAGGTAAAAATTACTATATACAGAGTAGCAGGGAGTGCTGTACTACATAGTATAAGAACTCTGCACCGGATCATGTAAATGGAAAATATTGATCACTTATAATCTATCAAATTAATATTAATAAATAGGCGAAAGGGGGGAAAGGAAGAGAGGAGCAGAGCAGAGGCCGCCGGGAGGAGCAGGGGAGCCGCCGACCGGAGGAGCAGGGGAGCCGCCGACCGGAGGAGCAGGGGAGCCGCCGACCGGAGGAGCAGGGGAGCCGCCGACCGGAGGAGCAGGGGAGCCGCCGACCGGAGGAGCAGGGGAGCCGCCGACGGGAGGAGAAAAAATAAAAGGTGGAAATAATTTTAGTGGGTTCAGCTGAGGCAAATCGCCCAAGATTCAGGTTTGCGCTAAACCGAACTATTAGCAAAGTTCGGCCCGAAAAAGGGTTTGAGTGTTTGCTCAAAACTAATGACAATTAATAGTTATACAACCCCTTTAAGAGAATAAGCAGCATGTGAAGCTCCAAGTCATTAGGTTCCAACTTGCTGCAAAATTACAACTCCAAGCATGTCCTCACAGCAATCATGATCTGCTGGGAGCTGCAGTTTTGCGGCTGGAGAGTCACAGCTTGCAGACTTCTGCTCTAGGCAAGTCACTGATGAAATGAGATATCACTCATGCTGCTTTAAGGGGGTTTCCAACCAAAAACATTTATCACCTAATCACAGGATAGGAGCTAAAACCACGATAACCAAGACCCCCAGGGATCACGAGAGCAGGACCACCCAGTGAATGAAGTGCTTGTGGGCATTCATGGCCACAGCTCCAATTACTGTTTATGGCGATAGCTAAGCGCTGAGCTTGGCAATCTCGCTCAGTCCCATCGAAGCGAATGGAGTGGTGCGCATCACTGCCTTATTGACTAAGGGGACTCACGGACCACTGGGGGCTAGGTGAAATGTTTTTGGTGGGATAAACGCAAGAAAACGTATCTACCCCTGGTTCCTGAGTGTGGAGGCGGTTAGAGCTATTGGCAAGGGTCATTTTAGGCTGGGGTCTTACAGGGCGGATTTGCCGCGGAAATTCCGTCTGGAATTTCGCTGCCGCAAATCCGCCTGCGACCGCTAATACTTGAGTTATCCAGCCATGTGGACGAGATTTGTCAAAAATCTCGTCCACACGGAACGCCCAATCCGTCGCGGCAAAGCCGGCTGCAACGGAAAAGCGTGCGGCCAAGCCGCTCCAAAACCCGTGGTTAAGTGCCACGGGTTTTGAAGCAGCGATTTCCTGACGGAAATCTCGCGTTTTTTCGCTGTGGCCAATCCGCAAGATTTCCACCAGGAATACGTCCCGTGTGACCCCAGCCTTACACTCATAGATGCCTTTCAAATGACAATCAACTAGATCGATGCTCATCTACCGGGCCTCACGCACGCCAACTCAGACTCTACAGGGGACAAAACAATAGTTTATGCCATGGTTCGCACCCCGTACAGCTTCATCACTGCTGGCAGCACATCCCCAGGTGACATGCAGAGATGTGCTGCGGACAACGATGAAAGAGGTGATCACCTGAGACGTGTGTTGGTGTGTTAGGAAGCTAATGGGCTGCAGTCTCCAATAGACTTGGGCCGTATCAGAGGTCCTCAGACAAGAGACAGAACCCCCCCATGTGTCAACGTTTTACGCAACATTTCTTCTCATGCATTTGTCCCATTGTGTCTCCGCTGCACAAGAAATGCCCGGCAATGGTTAAACTGCTGAAGGATTGAAAATGGGGGGTGAATACATATTGAAAAACAGAGGAGGCTTCTGTTCTCCAACAAAAGGCGGCTCTTTAAGACAGAATTAAGGGAGAGCGGTGAGAGCTGAGGGGGCGTCGCAGCAGACTAGGGGCTTTTGTTTGTGCTATTTATGAAGGCCGTGAAAACATCGCTCCCTCCTGTCCCTCTACCGAGGAGCTCTGACGCCCGTGGCTGCTCACGTGGGGTCATATGACCCCTCTACGACGGGCGCTGCAATTTCTACAACCACCCACTCATGGCAAAGCTGCACCCCCCACAGGAGTACCGGACATAAACAGTGCTGAGGACGATGGACGAACCAGACAAAGCTTTAACTCTCCGCTCCTGGAGCGCTGAACAGCTTTTATGTAATGTGCAGTGACTGGTAATCACCATCTAGAGTTACTTAATACTCCAGTCACAAACAAAGCTGCATTCAAAATTCAGACTAACAGCCAAAACTGTGCTGAGATCCTACAATATCATGGGTTCTGTGGAGCTGCAGGGTTTCAGACTACTATAGGTGCAAAACAGCTGATCCCCCACAATGCATTGCAATAGAGCATGCTATATGCATACACTGAGCCACAGAGGTGTGAGGCTGGGGGTTACTAGAGTGCCTACACATGCTGCGGTCAAATCTAACCGAAAAGTGTAAATGCGGTCTAAGGCCGCTGGAACACGGCCGGGTCGGATTCAGAATGTGGGACCCCACAGCAGAATCAGACCCTGTGCCCAGCCGGTGACCCCCACTTACCTGTTTGGATCTGTATTGCGGATGCACGTCCGGCGCACATGCGCAGTACAGGTTATGCCACGTCGTCACTAGGTGATGACGCGGATCCTACGACTTTTTCGCAATGACGATTGCGGAAGGGTCGTGGTGCGGACATCTTCCACTAGCTTCAATGGAAGACGTCCGCACGGAAGCCGCATAAAATCGCAGCAAGCTGTGATTTTTTTTTCCGTGAGCAGAAAATCGCAGTTAATTTCCGCTCATGTAGAGGAAATCGTGTTTTGCCATAGCATGCTATGGGCGGCATTTGCTGCGGAATCTGGAGGCGAACGGCCGCTCCAGATTCTGCAATGCAAATCCGCCTGTGTGCAGCCGGCCTAAGCAGGATATTGAAGACTCAATGCAGACACAGCCTCGAGTCTGCAGGGTCCTGGCATCCTATGGGTTAAAGCTCCAGCAGGATGTTTATAAGCAGTCAGCGATTGCGTGCGCCCTGGGACCTCACATGTGACAACCCTAGGATGTGATGCTCACCCTGTCCTCGTGTGATGGGGATGACATCCTTGGCGGTGGGAGACGTGCAGTAAATCTTCTCTCCCTCTATGTGTCCTTCCATCTCTGTGAAATCCTCGAAGGAGCAGTTGACCCCGGCGGAGAGGTCCGGGACGTTCCAGGCCTGCAGGACCATCTGGAGAAACAAAACCATTAAGTCATAGCAGACATATTAGACATATAAACCGGCCGAGGCACTCAGGCCATTACTGACCAACCGGAACCCGCACACAGAAGTTATGGACTCACCGGAACTTCGGACATAGTGACGGAAATGTTCTTGGGATGCACGGTCAGTTGGACACATTGGCGCTGGTCAGTGGTGAAGCGGTGAAGCTCATCAGCGCGTTCGCACTTGTCCTTTCGAGAACACCTGTGATATAGAACGTGAGATTATATAGAGGCCGGGTAGGAGAGCGCGGAGATCGGCATTAGTCAGGCGATAACGCGGCCTAATTCATCCCAACTATGTAAAACAGTCTGGAATAAACCCGCCATCTAACACACCGAGTGACTGCGCTTCAACTTAATTGGTTCTCTGGACGGGGACTTAAAGGTGAGAAGGCATAGGCCAAGGTGAGAAACTTTTCCATCAAACGCCGGGCGCTCGGCGGGAGCCGTGACAGCTGAGAACGCAGAACAGGGGACGAGGCTGGAATTAGTGCTGCAGACTGACAGCTCTCCTGTCGCGGCATCCGGCGGCAGCAACGTGCGCTCTCTGCCAGGCTGGACACATAAAGTGCGGCTTGTTGGTGAGACTGGCAGCTCAATACATTGGGGGATTAGAAGTCCAGCAGCTGCCAAAGCTGTCCAGCCATCAGTCAGAGCGGAGGAAGGATGACAACCCCCAACAGAAACCTCCTGCTTGGAGTAAAGCGGTTAATGCGTCAATCACCTACGTCCATTCACAAACATACGGTAGGAACAAAGCAAGCCTCACTTTAACCCTCTGCAAATACTGGTTCGCACTCCATTCACATCCAGAGCTGCATTCAAAATTCTGCCTGCTGCCATTACAAGCAGTTTTTTTTTTACTCCACGGAGACATCTGACCTAATGGTTCCTGTTAAGCGAGTTCCAATCATGAACTGTTCTCTTAACATGAAAACAAGGTTTCCTGAAGCATGGGATGTGACTAGAGTATAAAACAGATTTGTTTTTTCTGTGCATGGATTTGAGATCTGCGTACTAGGGGAAAAAAAAGAAAAAAGCGGTGACGTGACTTCTTGACGCAGAATCCACGGGGAAGTGAAAAAGGCTAAACCTGTGTGCAGATCATTGGCAACTGGAAGAACAGATTTGCGTCCGAAGTCCAACTTTTGAGGCATAATCTGTGATGAAACAAATCTGATGTGGATTCGGCAGTGTGAACACGGCCCTAAGCTACGTTCACATAAGCCTGAATCTTGCGCAAATTTTGAATGGAGTCACGCACGAGCCAGGCTAAAAAGAAAAAAAAATTTTTAAAAATCACCGCATGTCCTGAGAACGCATCGCCCATTGTTTTCAATGGGATAGTCGGCCACATTACATGCCGTGTGATGCGAGTGCGACGTGTTGTTTCCCACTGACATCACTGAAAAACACTTGCCGATCCTCCGATACACGTGGAGCGTTCGTGCATGAACAAAGCCTGGCGTCCGCGGGTAAACCGCATGTTGACAGGAGCGATATGGGGCGGCGTTTCTCAACCTGATACGGCGATCGCCGGTGTGAAGGTAGTAGCCGTAGGATGGAATGGAAATAATGTTTTACGCGTCTAATTAGAACCACTGATGCTGCGATACACTGTGACGAGCTCTGCAGCTGTGACAGTTGATCGGGATGGCTTTTCAGCCTCCAGATACAAGAATTTTTTATTCATTAACAGCAGAGTTCTTGAACATGATAATAAATTGAACCATAAGGCCTCTTTCACACGGGCTACAAGATCACCACATGCGTGTGAAAGAGGCCTAAAGCCCAATAGAAATTTGCAGATCTTCTCGTTATACACGATTAATCTTGATCGTTCGCTCCGTCCCGCGCCGACCTACAGCTTGGTGCCAGATCCAGATACACCGTGCCAGTATTCCCAGAGCCACATTTACCCTCCGCGCCACCCCCTGCGATGCTCCACCTGTCATGTCCACTTGGCAGGGATGGTGGGTAAACAACACTCGCCTCCCAACTGATAACCTGTGCGTGTAGCGACATTGTGGACATGGGCGCTGCGTTCAACATAAATCCCACTGGATACAGTCACAACGGAGAGGGAGATCCATGGAATATGAAACAGACTGATATGCTGCAATTACAGGGGGTGAACTACAACTCCCAGCAAGCTGTGACAGCAGGACAAATGCAGATGAGGCACCGGCAGAAGTATCAACGGTCTACTAGCAATAACGAAAGGGACATTAGACCTAAAGCTCATCTTATTCTCCTTACCTGCATAGCTGGATGCAAGCTATTGCTCCCTGTTATCAGCTGCCCTTCTTATAACATTACAGTACTAATATAACCTCCAGAAACATCATACATGTGACTGATATCCGCTGCCCTTCTTGTAACACTCCAGTACTGATATAACCTCCAGAAACATCAAACATGTGGCTGATATCCACTGTCCTCCTTATAACACTACAGTACTGATATAGCCTCCTTACACATCATACATGTGACTGATATCCACTGTCCTCCTTATAACACTACAGTACTAATATAAGCTCCAGAAACATCATACATGTGACTGATATCCGCTGCCCTTCTTATAACACTCCAGCACAGATATAACCTCTAGAAACATCATACATGTGTGGGGGGTCTGGAACGCAGACCGAAATGCGAATGTTGCCTGTATCCAAATTAAGAGGAAATATTATATAGAGTACTCATAGAGAACCATAATGAAGCACTACACAGACCGTCTAGTGATCAGAATGAATCCTAGTTTATTTTCGAAGATTGCTAGTTTTTATGCAAGATGAAAAGAAGGCGTTTCCAAATGTTACCTGATGCCTAGTTACAAAGTACTTTTGGTGATCACATGTGACGGATATCCACTGTCCTCCCTATAACACTCCAGTACTGATATAGCCTCCTTACACATCATACATGTGACTGATATCCGCTGCCCTTCCTATAACACTCCAGTACCAATATAACCTCCAGAAACATCATACATGTGACTGATAGCCGCTGCTCTTCTTATAACACTCCAGTACCCATATAACCTCCAGAAACATCAAACATGTGACCGATATCCGCTGTCCTTCTTATAACACTCCAGAACTGATATAACCTCCAGATACATCATACATGTGACTGATATCTTCTGCCCTGCTTATAACACTCCAGAACAGATATAACCCCCATAGATATCCTATATGTGGCAGATATTAGCTCTCCAGCACTATTATAAGCTGCTGTTTCTGGTGTACTGCTCCTTTAAATAATGGAGTCATGGACAGGCTCTTCACAGGACAGTGGCATCCAACCTGCACCATTTCAGCTGCTGTAAAACTACTATGACTGCAAACAAGCGAGATGGAACAATACCTCTGCGGTGCCACCTATTGGAAGGCAGCATTATTGCAAGTCAATGTTAGACTCTTTATACAAGCCTTGCAACAATGACTGGGGAGTGAAAGCCAAGCCAGAATCCATACACAGACAGCTGCTTCGGAGTGTTTGCAGTAGGTTTCTGGCTTGGGGAGTGAGAGGCCTGTGATGTGGGTCAGGAACGCTATCTTTTCTCCTTAGGGAGAGCACCTAGGTGAGTGAGGAGACTTATAAGGCCATTCATGCTCCTCTGGATAATATGCAAATAAGGGAGATGGAACAATACCTCTGTAGTGCCACCTATTGGAAGGCAGCATTCCTGCAAGTCAATTATAGACCCTTTCTCTTCAAGCCTTGTAACAATGACTGGGAATTGAAAGCCAAGCCAGAATCGGGGTGTTTTCCCCCCATCAGTGTGCAGCAGGTTTGTGGCTTGGCTAGCGGGCGGCCTGTGCCTATTCTAACGGTCATGCTGGAAGTTGTCGTTTCAGAACACGTCGAGTCATATTGCAGAACACGTAAGGCAGTTATGTAACACCTACAAGATCGGGGATAATTATTTGACTGCTGGTACCCTCACCGATCTTAAGAACAGGGGTCCGAAGATCCCAGGAGTGAACGGAGCGGTGGTTGCACATTCGTGCTGCTGATCCACTCTTTTCAATGGGACTGCTGTAAAGAGCGGAGCTCTTGAACGTTGTCATCTCTGGTGGTCCAATTCAAATGAATGGATGAGTAGTACGCATGTGCAGCCGCCGCTCCGCTCACTCCTGGACGCTCCCAGATCGATAAGAGCCGTGCCGGTCCTGTGGAACAGGGATACATTCTATTGGTAGGAATAACCCTTTAAAAGGATAGTTACGCATCAGAAAAACATGACTTTTTTTCCCCAAGAAGTGCGCCACATCTGTCCATGGTCACGCCTGGTATTGCAGCTCAGCTCTATTAAGTGAAATGGCATAAGCTTCAGTACCACACACAGCCTGTAGTCAGGTGCGCCATTGTTTTTGGAGGAAAGCAGCCATGTTCTTCTATACAGCAACTAGATGGTCAGCGAGCCCATGTACACCCACTCAATACTCCCCAAATTCCAACCAGAAGTAGCAAGTGGTGAAAGAGTTGCGAATGACCAACAGAGGGCGCCTCCTTATTGCCTAGAACATCTGCAGGAAGCATTTGTAGAAGCTCTGAGTCTTCAGACCTACAAGCCCCCCGACCACTGCTCTATATACTGCACAGTAGCGATACAGGGACGGGTCCCTTTAAGTGCATTCTCTCTATTATCGCCGCACTGAGAAATGTCCTACAGCAGAAATCTGTATTGATGATGCATGCCAGTGCTGTCCTTCCTGCACCTGGCCTAAATTACCGTGCCGCGCTCTGCCAGCGTCCCCAGGGGCCGGGCCCAGCCTGTGGCTGCTCAGGGGGGAATAGACTGGAGCTATTTAAAGCAGAAGACTGAGAGGGGCTGTCAGGAGGTCCTACTTACGTGTTGTGGAGCACACACCATCCACAGTGGGGGTCCCGGGAGCCCAGGCAGGCGTCGCAGCTCTGGTACTGCTCACAGCTCTCCACCGGCACACGGGTGACCTGCAGCAACAGACAAATCAGAGAAGTCAGAAACACAGCAACCAGTAACCCTATAACTGGTAACACTGCATCCTATGGAGTCTGCTATTACACTCCTCCAACCCTACTTTCCTGGGTTGCTGAATGGCAGATCATTCACATGGGCATATCTGCTCTCAGTGTTATGTGCATATTTTACAGGGTATTCAGACATGCATGTCCTATTTTGGTCCGTATTACAGACTGAAATCGCCTATTTAAGTCAATGAGATCATACATTTGTATTCACTGCGCAATTACGCACGAAGAAAAATACGCCCGTGTGAATGGGTCATTAGTCATCAAAGTAACTAAGATGATGTACCATTCAGAAGACTAGAAAAGATGGATAAAAACCCCATAGGAAGAGACAATAGCAGATAACATGGCTGTCACCCAGCTTATCCTGGCCCCTGAATGGCAGATCTGCACAGGGATACAATTAAACATCCATCGTTTTCTTTGCAGATTCCACTGACGAATATGGGAACAATACATAACCACCCCGAAGAGCGCGGGTGCAGCCGCCATATTGCTTGCCGGGCTCCTGATCGGCAACTAGTCTAGTTCTAGTCTGATATCTCTCATCCCCCTCAGCCTCGTGTTTGACGTTAAGGTGGAGTTCTCCTTTAAAGCTCCATAGTGACAGAGCGGCAGATTCTGCTTAGGGAAGTTATTTTGGAAGCCTCTGGAATATATTAGTGCAGGATATTGCCGCCGCTGATCTCTCGTAGCGCTGCCTTTGTATGTCGCCTTTTGTTATGTAGATCTGATGGGCTAATTGGCGTCTGACCGGCAGAAAGCCTAATGAATTACAAAGCGAAAAAAATCCAGATAGATGGAAATGATCTTGTATCTGAAAGCCCATAAAACAATAGCGCATTCATAAACCGCGCAATATTCATAAATTGTCTATCGTTTGTTCCTGCCGCGTGGCGCCGTCCATTACTAGGCAGCATTGGCGGAGCGGCCAAATTTCCACCAGTGTCTACGATGGATTTTCTGATCGATCACATCATAGCTAATCAGTGCCAGGGGTATCATACGGAGGACTTTTGGCTCAGTGCCTGCAGCACGGCGGTTTTGGATTCAGAGCCGCCCTGGAAAAGCTGGGTGCTGAATAATCAGGATATTTAATCGGCCTGTTGGGATGTCACTCAGCCTTTCCGACTCCTCGGTAAAGGATCAGACTGGTTAATCCGCTGTACTGGGCCGGGCGGATTATTCTTGCCTATAGCTCAGGTGGTTTGCTGTTCAGCACTCTGGAAAAGTTGGGTGACTAATTACATGTTTGGGTTATGGTGCCTTTAACAGTGGGGTATGAAGTAAACCCTTGGTTTTATAGGTTTGCATAACCTGGCAGTCTTGCCATTCGGGGATCCAAGACAGCTGGGTGACATCCACTATGGTGGCCATTATAGTTCCAGCGCGGTCAGACACAAAGCTTTCCCAGACACCTGCAAGGTAAATAGCTCAGCCCCTTGGGGTAATAATCGGTACAATATGTCAGCTTGGATATCCTCTGCCTTCATATGACTGCATGTACCATTCAGGAGTCTGGGAAAGCCTGCTAACGGCTTGTAATGGCAGCCATATTGGCGGTCACCCGGAGACAGAGGATCTGAAGCTGCAGTCTTTGTATCTGTCTTATATGCACTTACTGACACAAAGTAACAATTCTAGCTTAACCCCTTCACTACCCTGTAGTGTTGTTGTGGCGGTGCTCAGGGTACGTCTGATGTACTGCCAGATGACCGTACACTGCACTGCTGATGCTCAGGCTGTTACTAACAGTCTTAGGCCCAATGTCCATGTCCACGGGCGGATTTTATTTATAAATGCTGCTGCGGCGCGGTTTTTGAGGACGCAGCATGTCAATTCTTTGGTCTTTTCCGCAGTGCTTTTTTGTGAATCGACCTTCATGGACGCAGCAAAATCTGCACCAAAATATGCCGCAAAAGGTAAAAAGCGCTGCGGAAAAAAAGGCTGTGGATTTTCCGAGAAGAAAAAGCACCCAAAACGCGCAACAAATACACAGGACAAAAATAAGCTTTAAACCACTTTTTCCACAGCAAAACCGCAACGGAAAAACTGAAGCAGAACTGCGGCAAATCTGCCCTGTGTGAACCCAGCCTTAGCATCCGTAGGGCAGCTAAAAGCATGCGGATGTGAGACCCTCAGCATCTGGAGGGGTAAGAAAATGTCTCTTCTCTATCCATGGCCGTGGGCATGCACGGATTCCACTATGGGATTCAGCAGGGGAATCTGAGAGTGCAAGTGGACATGAGGCCTAAGAGTACTGTTTGGCGGTACAGTAACCACATGCATCCAAAACTCTGCCTGTCCACGGCAGCCACATGATCTTGCCTGCATTATCAGCAAGAGCGTGCCACCATGGGGAGCTGCAGACGGTCAAGTTACAGCTGCATTACACTTGCCACATCGGACCATGCCCTTATGGCTCATTCACACGTGAATATGCGTATACAACCTGCAAAATAAGCCGCATTTTCACCATGTGTATTTGTGCACATTTGGTCAGTCCTGTATTTTTTTTCCTCAATGATGATGTTACTTATGCGTATGCATTACAGAGAGACAGTAGAGATCCTGCTCTCCTATGTGTGCAGTGTATGGAGACATCATAGCAGCAATCTACACCCACCAGCTCAAAGAGAGAAGAGATCCCGCTCTCCTATGTGTGCAGTGTATGGAGACATCATAGCAGCAATCTACACCCACCAGCTCAAAGAGAGAAGAGATCCCGCTCTCCTATGTGTGCAGTGTATGGAGACATCATAGCAGCTGTCTATATCCACCAGCTCAAAGAGAGAAGAGATCCCGCTCTCCTCTGCGTGCAGTGTATGGAGACATCATAGCAGCTGTCTACACCCACCACCTCAAAGACAGAGAAGAGATCCTGCTCTCCTATGTGTGGAGTGTATGGAGACATCATAGCAGCTGTCTACACCCACCAGCTCAAAGACAGAGAAGAGATCCTGCTCTCCTATGCGTGCAGTGTATGGAGACATCATAGCAGCTGTCTACACCCACCAGCTCAAAGACAGAGAAGAGATCCTGCTCTCCTATGCGTGCAGTGTATGGAGACATCATAGCAGCTGTCTATATCCACCAGCTCAAAGAGAGAAGAGATCCCGCTCTCCTCTGCGTGCAGTGTATGGAGACATCATAGCAGCTGTCTACACCCACCAGCTCAAAGACAGAGAAGAGATCCTGCTCTCCTATGCGTGCAGTGTATGGAGACATCATAGCAGCTGTCTACACCCACCAGCTCAAAGATAGAGAAGAGATCCCGCTCTCCTATGTGTGCAGTGTATGGAGACATCATAGCAGCTGTCTACACCCACCAGCTCAAAGAGAAAAGAGATCCCGCTCTCCTATGTGTGCAGTGTATGGAGACATCATAGCAGCTGTCTACACCCACCAGCTCAAAGAGAAAAGAGATCCTGCTCTCCTATGTGTGCAGTGTATGGAGACATCATAGCAGCTGTCTACACCCACCAGCTCAAAGACAGAGAAGAGATCCCGCTCTCCTATGTGTGCAGTGTATGGAGACATCATAGCAGCTGTCTACACCCACCAGCTCAAAGAGAGAAGAGATCCTGCTCTCCTATGCGTGCAGTGTATGGAGACATCATAGCAGCTGTCTACACCCACCAGCTCAAAGACAGAGAAGAGATCCTGCTCTCCTATGCGTGCAGTGTATGGAGACATCATAGCAGCTGTCTACACCCACCAGCTCAAAGACAGAGAAGAGATCCTGATCTCCTATGTGTGCAGTGTATGGAGACATCATAGCAGCTGTCTACACCCACCAGCTCAAAGAGAGAAGAGATCCTGCTCTCCTATGCGTGCAGTGTATGGAGACATCATAGCAGCTGTCTACACCCACCAGCTCAAAGACAGAGAAGAGATCCTGCTCTCCTATGCATGCAGTGTATGGAGACATCATAGCAGCTGTCTACACCCACCAGCTCAAAGACAGAGAAGAGATCCTGCTCTCCTATGCGTGCAGTGTATGGAGACATCATAGCAGCTGTCTACACCCACCAGCTCAAAGACAGAGAAGAGATCCTGCTCTCCTATGCGTGCAGTGTATGGAGACATCATAGCAGCTGTCTACACCCACCAGCTCAAAGAGAGAAGAGATCCTACTCTCCTATGCGTGCAGTGTATGGAGACATCATAGCAGCTGTCTACACCCACCAGCTCAAAGACAGAGAAGAGATCCCGCTCTCCTATGTGTGCAGTGTATGGAGACATCATAGCAGCTGTCTACACCCACCAGCTCAAAGAGAGAAGAGATCCTGCTCTCCTATGTGTGCAGTGTATGGAGACATCATAGCAGCTGTCTACACCCACCAGCTCAAAGACAGAGAAGAGATCCCGCTCTCCTATGTGTGCAGTGTATGGAGACATCATAGCAGCTGTCTACACCCACCAGCTCAAAGAGAGAAGAGATCCTCCTCTCCTATGCGTGCAGTGTATGGAGACATCATAGCAGCTGTCTACACCCACCAGCTCAAAGACAGAGAAGAGATCCTGCTCTCCTATGCATGCAGTGTATGGAGACATCATAGCAGCTGTCTACACTCACCAGCTCAAAGACAGAGAAGAGATCCTGCTCTCCTATGCGTGCAGTGTATGGAGACGACATAGCAGCTGTCTACACCCACCAGCTCAAAGACAGAGAAGAGATCCCGCTCTCCTATGTGTGCAGTGTATGGAGACATCATAGCAGCTGTCTACACCCACCAGCTCAGAGACAGAGAAGAGATCCCACTCTCCTATGTCTAGTAGCAGTCTACACACACTAGCTCAGAACCAGATAAGAGATCCCGCTCTCCTATGCTTGCAGTGTATGGAGACATCATAGCAGCTGTCTACACCCACTAGCTCAGAAACCGAGAAGAAATCCTGCTCTCCTATGTCTAGTAGCAGTCTACACACACTAGCTCAGAACCAGATAAGAGAACCTGCTCTCCTATGTGTACAGTATATAAAAGGCATCATAGCAGCAGTCTACACCCACCAGCTCAGGGAAAACTAAGAATTAGAGATGCAGCCTGCATACAGGAAAACTTGTCATATACTGTTTATATATAGTGTTCTTCCTCGTGTACACACACAGCGGCTCATTCTGAAAGTTGTCTGAGACCGACCGGTATAGTTTAAGCCTCTTTATGGGTTAAAAGTAAAACATCAGCCAAACAACTCTCCCAACCTGAAGCTGCAAATAGGTCTCACTGAGGAGTCTGAAGAACAAGAGAGAAGATACTCAGCCAAAACATTGCTAAGATCACAGATCCGCGCCCCACTCAACACTGTGATCAGGAACGCTCCCTGATTACATTTGCATGGAGACTAGGAAATTTCACAAGAGATGCGATGTCTTAGGTGTTTCGCCTGTACGTTTGCTCTTCAAAACCAGGCACATTAATTCCGGAGGGTGACATTTAAGGAAGACTTTGTGCACAGATCAAATCTTGCAAGACTACATTTTTTTTTTGGGTACGTCTTTTGACCTGATACATTATGGTTAGAAGCTGACCAATAGAAGCCATGTAGGGACCCCAAGACTTTGCAGCATCCCTTTACTTTGTGTAAGTCGATTCATTAACAGAATGATCTGTCAATTCTGGAGAAACATTTCCCCAATTTTGACCTGGGTTTGGATTACAGTAAGGGGCGCTGTTGCAGGGAGGTCTATGAGAAATTTGAATGGTAAAAGAAGGTACTGCAGCTTAGGAAATCTACTTAATTGCATTATTTTAAGACAGCCTCCAACAAAAAAAAAATGCAAACTGTGCTAAAATTAGTTTGATAAGAGATTGAAGACATTACATAAGGGAATATAAATATAGCAAATTTTCCTAAGTGGTGATGCACAGGATAGGTCATCAATAATGGATTAGCTGGACTCTATTGTCCAGGATCCCCATGATCGGCTGTTTGCACGCATGTACTGAATTGAATTCTGCAAGAAGCGGACAGCTCGGTTCTTACTGCAGTTGTCAGGCTTGGTATTGCAGGCCAAGTTACCATACATTTCAATGCCTGCAATACCAAACTTGGCCACTGCAGTAGGAACAAGGCTGTCTGCTTCCTGCAGAAATCAGCTCATTGCATGACTGCAGAAGCCCAATCATTGGGGGTCTTGGGCAACAGACACCCAATCAATCTACTACTGATGACCTATCCTGATGATAGACCATAAATAGTTTACAACTGGACAATCCCTTTAAAGTATGTAACAAAACAAACAAAAATAAAAGCCCCAGCTTTGTGGATTCATGACAATATACGGCACTTAATAGCCTGCTGAAAACAGAATTACCCACAAAATCCATGACGACAGCTGATTCTCTCTGTATTGGTCCATACAACCCGGAGTACTTGCCCCATAAAACACGGAGACGAGCGAAAGCAGAACAGAAAGAAAAGCACTAAAGCACCTAAACAATCTCCGTTTACACGTCTCCTTCAGATTTCACGAAACGCTACATTAAATCTGGAATGTATCCGTGTGTTCTGTGATAGAGGAACGCTCCCTCCAGCTCTATCCATAAACTGAGGAAACACAGTAACTAAATGCCTCTTTTGTTTTTTCTTCTTTTCCTTTCGAGGCTCGGATTCTTCCCTCTGACGCCTAAGGAACCAAAAAAGTTGAGCAGCAGATAAGTTCCTCCGGTACACCACCAGTCATCGGTACTTAGAAGATGTATTAATATTTGCCTGCCGGCTGCTAGGTAATTAGATTCCTCGTGGACCAGCTTGTTAATTTAGCTGGTTCCTCTTAAATATGACGCTCTAGGCAAGCTTTTTGGAATTAAAACACTGGAGCGACCCACCATAGGGGCTCCTTTTCAACTCTCGAAATGGAATATTTCTCACGTAGCCGTAAGATTGAGAGCTACTAGTCGAATATTGTAAAAAAGGGAAGATACGGCGAAGTGACCCAATCAAGAGCTCCTGTACATGTCAGGGCATTAGCGGAACATGGCATCCTACCCATAGGAAAATGAAATATGAGGTCGTTAATAGCTGGGGCATTAGAAGGACAATTTAACAGAGCATGAGGCTTACCAGAATAGAACGCACAGCTGGAAGCCCAACCTTACTAGATAAAGCAACTTCAATGCATCACTGCTCCACAGAAGTAGGCTAGATCATCTATCATGTGAAGGACGTGCCCGCGCCACCACCGCCACCTGGTCCAGGATGGTATCACCTGAGCTTAACGTACGCCGAACAGGAAGATGGAGCAGGTGATTTGGATACGACAAGTGTTAAGTGGAGATTGTAAGGCAGCCTATCAATAACGCGCGTGACATCAGAAGGAGAGGATATATTTAATTCTATTCAAAAGTCATTGCTGGCAGGGGGCACAGCGAGGAACGAACAGGGAAGCAACGAACTAGGTTAAGCTACTGCCTACTGAACGCAGTTTTCCTTGGCTTAAAAAAATAAGTTAAAAGGGTTTAAAATCCATTACAATTGAATACTCACCTATCACGGTTGCTCCCCGTCCAGCGCTGCAGCCCCGATTCCCGTGGTACGGAAACCGGAAGAAGTGGCGAGCAGTCAGGTGCCGTACACAGGCTTCAGTGGCCATGGAAGAATCAAAGCTGAAGCCTGTTAGTAGCTAAGCGGTCACATGCACAATAAACGGCACATGACCGCCCAACACTTCTTCCAGGTTCTGTGTGGCCGGCACCGGGGCTGCAGCGCTGCAAGGGAAACCGCCAGGAAAGAAAAGTACTCAGTTTTTTTATTGATTTTAAGCCCTTTTAACTTTTTTTAAATTCCAGAAAGCCCCTTTAACCTTTTCCAATTCACTGTCTGACATCTTCCTACATTCTGATTGAAGCCTGTGCAGCTCCGATGTGTAAAGATGTCCGTCAGGGTATTCTTACTGTATATTACCGGCCACTCTGTTGTCGGGGGCCTCTCCGGTAGGTCACATACTACAGTACTGACTCTAGCCAGCAGATGGCGCCATTGTATAATAGCAAAAAGAGAAAGCCCCCTAGGAAATCTGAATCTGGGTTGTCCAGTTTTAAACTTTTGGTAGTCTAACCTTAGATTGGCAGGACGGCTGCTGATCAGCTGTCCTCTGGGTCAGTGCGCTTATCCACTAAATTGATTGCTGCAGGAAGCAGACAGCTTCCACTGAAGTGGTCAGGTTTGGTATGATAGGCAACGTTCCCATTGAAGTGAATGTGTAATACCAGGCCTGGCCACTGCAGTGAGAATGGAGCTGTCTGCTTCCTGCAGAAATCAGCTCAGTGCACAAAGTGCACTGGCCAGGAAAATAGCAAATCTGATGGAATCTATCCTGTGGATAGACCATGAATAGTTTACAACTGGACAAGACAGAGCTATAGAGAACACAGCATGCATCTTATGCCTTTTCTTTGGCTTTATGGGTTCTTAAAGCGACCTTCAAGCCCCCTACATCAAGTTCTCACAGCGATCCACATTTGAAGTCATTGTTGGATTTTTCTAACAAAAACTGCGGCAGAAATCGACACATTTCGCATTGAAAGTTCGCCTCCTGACAGCCAACCATTAATGGTCTATACGACGGAGATGCATCCACATGTGGAAAACAGAAATTGACCCGTTACTTCTTGATGCAGAATCCACATTGGGTTATCTGCATGTAGATTAGTCCCACTGAATGGCGCTAATCTGCGTGCGGGTCCACGTTGGTGGCACAAGAGCCCTCCACAAGGCCTGTATTCAGGCCAAATGTTGCACTGGTGCAAATTACAATGGCGAGTATAGACATCCCCTAATTACGCTGGAGTTCACCATGTTGCGGTGAGAAGACCACCACTGCTGCCTATTGGGGGTCACCGCAGTCTACATTTATTTCAATATGGCTAATGAACTCATTTTTTGGCCACAGTACCTCCAAACCACCAGACGGCACCCATGGCAGGGCTTCTGGCTATCACAAAGCAGCTGGTATAGCCTCAAAAGGGAAAAGAAATGTAGAAATGCTTTGTATTTCGGTCCAGATCAAGAAAATCTAGAGATACAAGCGGCATGCGAACAATGCGAGGCGAGCACAATGAACAGGTCCGCTGTTGGGACCATTCCAAGCGCATCCCTGTCTTAATCCGACAGATTTGGTCCCCTTCCAAGCGGCTCTCGGAGGGAGATAAGGAATTTTAGAGGAGTTTATTTGTGAGATTAAGATCGATGCAAGTAGCTGCCGGCTTTCTTCAAGTTTAAGGGAGAAAATTCTGTGAGGACTCAGAAGTGAAATTAGGCAGAGATATCAAAGTCACCCTGCGATCATTCTAGGGGGGGCACAGGACTCGGACCCAAAACACCAGCCGTTCCTGATGTCCTGAGCGCGACTACAGGGCCGCCATCGGCATACGCTTCTTATGTTCTTGGGTTAGTGGATATCCCAGGAGACCAGCAAAATAACCAAAGACCAGCAGCACAGGAGAACGCGCCTACCAAGAAATGCGCACAGTAACCGCTCCAACCTGCGCTGAATGACAATAGTAGTTATCACATAGTAGCATAAAATCTTCAAACTTTAATAATTTTCTTTAACCCCTTTTGCCCAAGCACAGTACATTTACGGCGGCTGGTCTTGGGCTTTAATCCCTGGCCTGGGATTAAAGCCCCTTCTCCCAATCTAGCAGGGGCCGGTTTGGGCCTCTGCTGTTCATCACAGCCTATATGTGTTTTCAATCACAATTAAAAACTGCATTAAAAAATGCATGCATTTTTTAAATGCGTTTTTTAATTGTAGCTGAAAACTGCAACAAAATAACGCCACGTGTGAAAGCAGCCAAAAGGGGATTGAGAAAAGAGGCTGCCAGGTGCCTCTTGCAGCTTATGGCCCCCTGTCCACAGCAGTGTATACCGCTGGCGAATCACGCCGGCCGACGCTTCCCATAGCATTGCTATGGACAGCACCGGCACCTGTCCACGAGCGGAGAATCATTGCGATTCTCCGCTGGCGGCGGGCAATTCGCAGCATGCTGCGAATTGCCCTGTTTTCTTTGCGGTCAGCCTAACTATTATATAGGGCTGACAGGTGGAGATTCGGCGGTGGCTCTTGCTCCCGGGCGGCGGCTCCAACGGCGGAGCTTCGCCACGGGATACCGCATCGCCCGTGGACAGACGGCCTATCTCAGGTACTGCAAATAGACTGGCCAGTTTGAAGTCCAACTTGTCTGATCGCAGTTTCCTCTGACAGGCCGATTTGAGTTTATTCTTTGGACCGACCACCAAAAAGCGTCATTGCCTGCGCCTCGAAAGGAGCAAAAAATATCATAAACTTCATCTTAACAACCATTACATCTAGGATCATGATGGCTAGCGATATCTAGAAAGCTCCTCAGTGGGGGATGTAGTACAAACAGTCCCCTGGACAGTAATGGTGGTAGCCACATCATTACATTAGTGTGCCATCAAAATATTTGCCAAAAACAGTAAATCTGTATTCACAGGAGGGAATAAGCACCGGGATTTGTAGAAATTGTTTGAAGTGATTATCCCGCAGCCGCCCTCCTCGCAGAAACGCTATCTGGTCATTGGGAATGTAAATTTTCGTGGGGTGGGGGTGGGGGGATTTATTTGCTAGATGTTTTTTCTTCGCTCCATGCCATTAATGGTGTTTCACAGCAAATTAAAACTACAACCGAAAGGGGTGTAATTAGAGAAAAGTGGCTTCTTAAAAGCAATATGTACGTGTAACAAATGCATATTTAACAGAACACAATTACTAACGCATTTAAAGGGACGGTGGAGAGAAATGGAATTTTTTCTATGGCATATACAAAACAATAAGCAGTCCTGCCGAAACGATACGACTATGTAGACAACACTAATAACCATTAGAACAGTGCCCCCAGTGGTCAAATAACAAAAAAAAATCTCTACGCTGAATAACCCCCTTTTTTACAGCTCCTACACTCTCAAGATCGGGGTTACGAAGCTAGTTTCTATACAGGGGAGCGCCAATCTTGAGAGGACAATTGTGTGGCATAAAATCACGTGACAAGATTTCCGTGGATCAGTCTCAGTATGAATCCACATCAGATGGGAAAATCCAGCAATCTGAGCGGCTTCCAACAAGGCCTGGTCGTCGGTGCTAGACTAGCTGGGGCCAGGATTTCACTGCCAACCGCATGGGGTTTTCTCGTGTAACGGTGTTGAGAGTATACTGAGAATAGTGTGACCGAGGAAACATCCAGAGAAAGGGGATCCTGCGAATGGAAACAACTCCTCATCGAAAGGGGTCAGGGGAGGATGTCAGGAATCGTTTTGACCAACAGGAGCTACAGCCAAGTACAACGCTAGTAAACCAACATGTCCGAACGTACAACTTTGGTGTTCTTTAGCACAGATAGGCTATAACAGCAGACGGACAGTTCCAGCACCATTGTGTCTACGAGAAACAGAAAGGCGAGACTCCAGCCGGCAAAAGAGCGCAAAACTTGTATCACTGAGCAGCGGAAAAGATCACCTGGTCAGATGGATCCAGATTTCTGTTGCACTGTGCTGATGGGAGGTCAGAATTTGGCACAAGCAGCATGAATAGTTGACACCTTCCTGTCAGCTGGTCAGAACATGTCAGCACCTCCATCTAATCTGCAGTGACTACAAGAAGCTTCCTGTCCGCAGGGGCCGACATACCTGCAGGACGATTTCATCACCTAGTGGAATCTATGCTACAAGGAATTACTGTGAATCTGAAGGACAAAAGGAGGTCTAACACGCTACTAGATGGGGGTCTAATAAAGGGGCTGATCACTGTATACATTAGCAAAAAGTAAAAAGGTAAAACTAAAATAAAAATTGTGGATCTCACAACTAATAATTGATTCATTCTCTTCAACCAATTAATGCCCTGAAGGGCTCTCCCATGTGGCAGATCTCGGCAGCCTAATCACATGGCACTTGCTGCAGAGCTCATTTAATTTGTAGGTCCTAGACATGGTCCTGGCGCTCCCGCGTGTGGTTCTATTTAATGCACAGAGTGGACTAAAGATGTATTAGCAACGATCTAGAAATCCGTATAGCCGGATCAATAACTCTTCCAAGAAGCAATCTTATTTTCTTATTCCACAGGGAATCCTATGAGATGAAAGAATCTCTCCTCACCCCCTCCTCCCGCCGTACCCCGGGCACAGGATGCCGCTGGAGACCCGGAGAGCAGCAGCCAGCTTGGAAGGGTTACAGGCATTTCATTAATTGCTCCTCTACGTTTGATTAAAATCCTTCATTCCTTCATGGCCCTTCAAGCTCACTTACAACTGTGCATTTAATTACATTCTCTGCTGCCCAGATAACTGTAACCCCCGATCAAATATTTCACTTTATTAACAAAAGGGGATAGTGGCACAGCATGGCAGGGTTCAAGCAGGAGCAGACAAAGGATAAAGAGGGTTTAGAAAAAATCATAAAGCTTCAAAATTCAAAAAGGAAAAAAAAAAAAAAAAAGTTTTGCATTATTTAGCGATACTTTTCTTTTATTGGATTAAAATTCTATTTTTACACACAGAAGTATTTCCTTTGCCTAATAAAGAAGCAGAGCTGAAAACAGCGAAGGCCCGGTCCTTAAAGGATTAACCCTCAATACAGACGGGCTCAGCTGGATTTACAATTTGGGGGTATTTTTGAATTTTCATTAAGATTTTATGGATTATTTTGGGAAAATGCAGCTGCTAAAGAATCAGTTCATAATAATGAGTAGGAAGAGCTGTATATACACAGAATAGCCCCTTTATTAGAGCCCCTGGCCCAAATTCAAAGCCCCAGCCCCTTTACTAGAGCCCCCCAGGCTTCTCACGATTGGTGCTCCCCTGTATGGAAATTATCCCTATGACCCCGGAAAAATCACGTGACAAGTTTCCTTAACATTAGATGGGAAAATCCAGTGATCTAAGCGACTTCCAACAAGGGCTGGTCATCGGTGCTAGACTAGCCGGGCCTCACTGCCAGCCACGTGGGGTTTTCTCATGTAACGGTGCGCAGAGTATACTGAAAATGGCGTGATCAAGGAAAACATCCAGATACTGTGGATGGAAGCAACTCATCTCTGAAAGGGGTCACGAGAGGATGTCAGGAATCATTGTGACCAACAGTCAGCCAAATACAACGCTGGTAATCCAACTGTGTCTGGGCACACAGCTCGCCTTTTCTTTAGCACAAATGGGCCGTACGCTGGTGTCTTGCCCCTCAGACTAATTCCAGCGCGATTGTGTCTAAGAGTAAAGCGAGACTCCAACATGCAAAATAGACTTTTTGTACCATCACTAAGCAGCAGAAAATCCTCTCCGATCAGATGGATCCAGATTAGAGATGAGAGAATATACTCGTTTCGAGTAATTACTCGATCGAGCACCGAGATTTTCGAGTACTTCCGTACTCGGGTGAAAAGATTCGGGGGGCGCCGGGGGGAGGCGTGGCGGAGCGGGGGGTTGCAGCGGGGAACAGGGGGGAGCTCCCTCCCCCCCCCCCCCCCCCCACTCCCCGCTGCAACCCCCCACTCACCCACGGCGCCCCCCTGAATCTTTTCACCCAAGTACGGAAGTACTCGAAAATCGTGGCGCTCGGGCGAAAAAGGGGCGTGGCCAAGTAGGTTCGCTCATCTCTAATCCAGATCTCTGTTGCTCCGTGCTGATGGGAGTTCCAAATTTAGTTCAAGCAGCATGAATTGATGACCCCTTCCTTTCAGGCTGGTGGAGATTCAATAATGGTGGGAGGAGGTTTTATTTGCGCACCCTGGATTCTCAGATACCTCTGGATGGACGCCATGATGCATTACTGATAAAGGCCAAAGGAAGTCCAACATGCTGCTAGATGGGGGAGCTCTACTAAAGGGGACTTCAGTGTAATAGAATAGTGAAGTGGACAGTATAAGGAGGGGCGAGTACCATATCTGTCTGACAAACTCGGACCAATATCGCACTTGCAAAGCCACAATTTTTATGCGTGTGTGATGTATTTTGTTAGAAAAAAACATATCACTGCACTTGTGATGTTCATGTACATGAAAATCACCCATTATTCCCTATGGAAGCAAAACCGCATTGCACTCGCATGAAAGTCGCAAGTACATGTGAGATGTGTTCTAGCAGCATTGCAGCGAGAAGCAAAGTCGCTCATGTAAAATAGACCCACAAACCTGCATGGAAAGAGACCCCATTGCTTTCACTGGGTCTATCTACATGGGCTATATTTTCTCTTGGTGCGATGCTACAACTTTTCTATTTCTCTGCAATGTGGCACAAAACTCGTCAATTATTTTCTATGAGCGAGGTTACAATCGAATCACACTTGCATTGCACCTACATGTTCGTACAAGTTTCACGCACGTTTGGCGCTGAAGGAGCGCCGGCTGCGGTTTGATTCAGAAGGTACTGTGGTATCAACCTTGTTGAGTGCCAGACCATGCAATGCAGAAAATGTGATCTGGGGCCCAGCCATAGCATTGGTGGACAGACAGCTACAAGTGCCATCTGCAGCACTGAGCATGCGGGGAGGCCCAAGTGAACCTCAGAACCACTTTGTAACCACTGAAATAAGATTATTATTGACTTAGGCGCTGTGGACAGAATTAAAAGAGAATTTTAAAAGAAGGACTCCGGATTTGCCCATTTCCTGTCTGTGATTGTTGCACCTACAGTACACTAAGAACTCGGTTCACCTTAAAGGAATGGTAACACCCTGTTACCCCGACAATAAAACAGGGTCTTATATTAATTTTTGCTCCAAAAGATTTTACTTTTTTAGACGTACAGCTGCCTGGACACTATTTACATTGACTTTTTTAATAACTGTAACTAGGGCTTAATTTCAGAGTAGGGCTTATATTTCACGCATCCTCAAAACTCCTGAAAAATCATTCTGCATCCTCAAAAATCCTGCTAGGGCTTATTTTCAGGGTAGGTCTGATTCTTTGGGAACTGCCCTGGTGCCCTCCTTCACTTTAACTGGAGCATGACTGTCATATAACTGCTGAAAGTCATGCCAAAGCCTGAACTCGATGCATATTCTGCACAAACCAGACTCCAATCGGTATACGAGTTGTGCCAAATGATGAAGTCAATGCTGCAGCATTTCTATCCTGACCAGTTTAGGTCCTTTGTCCAACACTGCATCTCCCCAAAATCATTTATTTAGGTATGTGCAAATGTAAGTAAGGGCCGGGGTGAAGGCCAGGGAGTCCCCTGCCACAGCTTTACCAATGGGGGAAGGCTCAACTCCATTTGAGAAAGGGTCTGGACAAAGTAGGGGTCATGGTGCCCTTATCCGGGCAGTCGGGTAGCAGCGATTATAAACCCGCATGCTTGGTATCCGGCTAGGATAGGTCAGGATGCCATCTCCCAGTGATGGCTTCTCGGCATTGACACCCATCACAGTCATCGAGGAAAGCTCTTGTATTCAGACATTGTAATGCTTTCAAAAACTTTAAGAAAATGTAACAAATAAACAGGGCCGAATCGAGCCGATAGATTCCCTTTCAATTCACGTTCCTTGGGAACGCACACCGTTTCTTAAGTTCTTTAAAGCCCCCGTTACTGGGCATTATTAAACAACCAGAGAAAGTCCTTAAGTCCATGAAAAGAGACAAACGACTGAAGAGGCCTACTGGTTCATCTTTCTGTTTGCTCACGTGAGGCAAGATGGTCTGAAATAACAGCAGTGTGAGAGAAGGATTTCACTCCTTGGGTTAAGGGCTTAAAGGGGTTGTCCAAGGTGTTGTTTTTTTTTAATAAAACACAGCCACCCTGCCATAAAACAACCAATAGAGATATACTCACCACTCCCGGGTCCCTGCTTTGTCCTGAGCCACCACTCTGGGTCTCCCACGTTGTGTCACATTTACAGGTGGCCCCAGCCTGTTTATAGTACATCACAGGCTGCTACAGCCAATGACAGAGCTCTGCGATCAATCACTCAGCTCTGTCACTGGCTGCAGCGTCTGTGGCATCCCGTAAACAGGGAGGACCAGGCAGCGGTGGGGGACAAAGTGGGGAGAGGGGAGTATATCTCTATTGGTTATTTTATGGCGGGGGGGGGGGGGGGGGGGTTATTTAAGGGGAAAAAAAAAAGATTATGATCTCAGACAACCCCTTTAACAATCTGAGCCTCAGTTCTATTTCCCCAGGAACTAATGAACTGTCCAGCTCGCTTTCTCACTTCCGACTGCCCTACTTCCAGATGAAAGGAACCCGCTGCTTCCTGAATCCCCCTCCCCGGCGGCACATCAAAGGTTCGCTATAAAATACATATCATCATGCAATAAAACATTGAACACATCACAACGATCCCATCCTACACATCAGGCATCTATGGTTAATCTCGGCCTGATCGTTGAGGTGGATCATTCAGTAGTCTTCATTGACCAACCAACTGGTACAGTACCTCCCAGATGTTTTGGCATGTAGCTCACAATCAAGGGTTTATATCCATTTGTTCTGGGGGGACATGGTCCTTGTGGAGCGGCCCATACTTATTAGTATCTCACCATACATACACTGTTCCTTGATAAAAGTTTCTAAAAATGTGACTAAACCAAAAAGTATTCTCTGCTGTCTATTTTTAATATCTCCATTACAATGCTATTTCCGCAGATGCTACAGTCAAAAAGTCTAAAATACCCGATACCGGCAGCTGTCAAGTCTGAACGCTAACTGCAGGACATTGTAGGTGTCTGTACATCTAAGAATAATTTCCACCGTGAACGATAAACAAAAAGTTGATTACTTTCTTATAAAACGTCCATGGCTGCAAAGGCGGCATATGGTTATTATCAGGAGATTTGCATTTTAAGGGTCTGTTTTGTCCTATATATTGTATTCTGTAGGAGTTTACGCATGACATATTGTCACAGTCGCATGTAATAGAGATTTCAGGTACTGATCGGCACCTCATCTAGAAATTGTTCAGGGGGGTTTGGTTGAACCCCCCCACAACTGTCATCCATATCGCTTCCTACATCTTAGAAGGTCTTCCTTGCAAACAGAGAAGGGTAATGAAAGAACTCGGCAGAGGAAGAACATAGGCTTCAGAGGATCCTAAATGTATTCTAGTTCCAAAAACCCACAATGCACTGTTGGCCATCAGACCTGTCATCAGGCGAGAAACATACATGGATAATGACAAAAAAAGTTTCCTGAAGGAAGCCCCACCACCATCTCTAGCATCTTATCCTACTACCTCCCACCCCACAAATGCTGCACCGAACAAAGACGCCACATCTTGCATCTTAAAGACACTACCTGGGCTTGACAATTCCTTGTCAGTTTGCTTACTTTTCTTCTTAAAATATATATTTTTCTGGAGACAGCACCTCAGGAAGGCAGGCAGCTGTAAGTCAGTTTGAATAGGACTCTTTAATCAGCAGAGAGAAGTGAAGCAGGTAGAGAAGAAGCAGAGGAACGTGGTGGGAAGGTTTGGCAGCCTCACAATTTACTCAGCTGGCTATGGAGATGTGGAGTGACACTCCAAGAGGCCTCTTATCTTCTAGTCAACAAACCTTGGGAGGGAGACAGCTTCTGCGATCTGTGCTGAGCCATACGAAGGATGGAGAAAAGTTTATAGACTTGAGGATGGCTGAAGACAGTCTCAGGAACCCCAAAGGCATTTCACACTTTGCCTCAGACAGCATGAAGGCTTCGGGCACCCCTGGGTAGTTTTGATCGCTCCTTGGGACATAGCCTCGCCTCTAGTCACCCTTCTGCCTCAATATTCTATTCAGCAAATAATTACAAGGCCTGTTTACTCGAAAGGATTTGCAGCAGATGAACGATGACTTTTAGGTCCGCATGAAAGAGCCAATTAACAATAATGTAACAACTTATTGCTGATAGTTTGCTCGCTGAATGCGTTTCGCCTAATAATTATCGCGCAAATCACTCAATCTAACGATTTACGCGATAACGGTGTCGTGTACATACACAGTGATTAGTTGGGAATAACTCGCCAATAACAGACAACTCTCTGATGAGGATGATGGGGGAAAAAAGAGGACTTGAGGACTGTGAATTTCAGAAGCAGATCCTTTTGTTTCCTGGGATAGATGATGGGTAACTACCCCCCTAAACACATCAAGACCAATGTTTATATGTGAGGGGGGCGGACCGGAAAACAGCAGTTGAACAAAATACTGAAGGTATATGGGCCACTTAAGAAAAAAAATTTATGACAAATCTTCATTTGTACCAGTTTTTCACAAAGATGCCCAAACAAATATGCAGAACAAGGAGGAGTAGCCTTAACCCAAATAGTCGGAGTCATTAATATTCCATGAAGTCTTTTTTTGAGTTACTTTGGTCTCCGAGACAGGAAACAGATGTGGGTGACCACCCTTAACCCTTTCCAATCCACTGTCTGAGGTCTTCCTACATTCTGATTGAAGCCTGTACAGCTCCAATGTCAGAAGACATCCGATAGGGTATTCTTACCGGTTATTGCCAGCCACTCCGCTGTCGGAGACTCTCTGGCACACACACACTGGCTTTAGCCAGCAGATGGCACCGTTGTATAACAGCAAAAAGAGAAAGCCTTTTAGGAAACCCTGAATCCGAAATTGGATTGGAAAGGCTTAATGGTAGTCACGAGAGAGCCATCTTCCCAAATAATCTTGGGATGCCATGTACCTTAGTATAGCTATCAGCATTGCATTTTGGCCATTCTGAGTCTAAATGGGTGACAAACCCCAAGTAAAGGCAGCCATTAGTGATTCAAGGGGTATTCCCATCTTGGCTTTTCACAGCCAAGATGGGAAACTGCTGCTATGGCTACCAGTCACCAAGCCGAAGCCTACGGAAAGAGCCATGTACTTGGCGCACTACTGTTTCCATAGCTCTCATTGAAGTGAATGGAAGCTATGGAAAAAACATTGTACATTCACTTCAATGAAAACTACAGAAACCTGTTGCACTGAGCGCTCTGCTCTCTCCGAGTGGTGGTCGCAGCAGAGCTTCTGGGTTTTCCCATCTTGGCCCAGTAAAGCTGAGATGGGAATACCCCTTTAACTACCACCAATATTTAGGAGGAACTTTCTTCTTGGTTCCTCATTAAGAAAAACAACCCAACTGAATTCCAAATCTCTAGAAGTTGATAGATGGTGGACAGCGGGGTGTCGGACCATTAGACATTAACTAGGATTACAGCTTTATTTTCTAAGGAAATGGAATTCCTTGTTCCAAAATTCTGGCACCTCCAATATTCCAAAAGTTGCATAGATATTCAATGATGGATCTCAGCCGTACCTGTTTTTCTGTCACAGCATAGATATACTGCCGGTCGGGGCTCAGCACCAAATCCCGCAGGATTGCATTCCCCTCGTGGACTAGGACATTTTCGTACTGCTGTGCGGCGTGTGCCGATGGTCCAGAGAAGTCCACCAGAATCTGCATAGGAGAAATAAGGAAAAATTTGCAGAATTAGCTTTTTCTTAAATTGGGGGTTGTACTCTTTAAAACTCAACAATACTAGTCGAACGTCTGCAAATGACAACCCGGAAAGAGTTAAAACAAACACGTTTTAATTAGTTTGGTGATTCTCTGAACAACGCTGTTTAATTACAGATTGTGAGATCCCAGAGCATGGCTCATCGTTTCTCGGTCAATACTGTGCGCTAATCCAAATCACTGCAGGGCCGCAGTCGTGTTTATTGCAATGGAGGAGGCAGCGGCTGATAAACAGACTATTGAGCCCTTCAGATAAACTCCCAACGCTATTAAAAAGATTAGACGGACACGGGCAAACACATGGAGTATTAGGCAAACACAACATTACAATCGCTGCAGCAACTTGACATTCGTGAAGTGCGTATCGCTGCACCGTGAATGATTGCGCGGTACAGAAGCCAACGCGAGTGGCTTTACAATGATTAAAACATGGATGGCAGATAGGCGAGCACCAGAGGAGAAAGCAAATATTAGCACAATAGACTGAACCCCCCCGGCCGGGCGCGGAGCAGAGGGGGGCTCTGTGTACAGCACGCCAGGGTGACATTATGCTCATCGTACCATGGGCAAGGTCTCTAGGATAACACCGGGGTGAGGAGGACTCTGGGGAGTCAAATCTGACGGATGGAACGGATCATCACTGGGTTTAAAAAAACAAATGTAACATTTTTGAAAAAACTCTTGCATTCCAGAAATTCATCAGTAAATTACGCAACATACAGATGTGTTTACATCAGGCATTTCACGGCTTTAGCAGAACTTTTAATAAAGTCAAAACCACTTAGTTTTTTTTAATTAATGGCCATGAAACATAACAGAAAATCCAAATGTGAGCGGCACAAAGCCTGACTGATACTATGAGCTGTGTATGACCAGGTGGACACTGCTCTATATACATTTGTAATGTAGAGTACATGCAGCTTCTCCAAACCATTTCATAAACATGGTGTACCCGGTTGGGGATGGGAGGTTTACCCAGTTGGGTGTGGGAGGGGAGGTGTATTGGGCTGGAGACAGGAGAGGGGGGTGGCAGGTTTACCCAGTTGGGTGTGGGAGGGTGTAGTGTATTGGGCTGGAGACAGGAGAGGGGGGTGGCAAGTAGGGGGTGGGAGGTTTACCCAGTTGGGTGTGGGAGGGGGAGCTGTATTGGTCTGGAGACAGGAGAGGCTTGTGGCAGGTTGGGGATGGGAGGTTTACCCAGTTGGGTGTGGGAGGGGAGGTGTATTGGGCTGGAGACAGAAGAGGTGGGTGGCGGGTTGGGGATGGGAGGTTTACCCAGTTGGGTCTGGGAGGGGAGGTGTATTGGGCTGGAGACAGAAGAAGTGGGTGGCGGGTTGGGGATGGGAGGTTTACCCAGTTGGGTGTGGGAGGGGAGGTGTATTGGGCTGGAGACAGAAGAGGGGGGTGGCGGGTTGGGGATGGGAGGTTTACCCAGTTGGGTGTGGGAGGGGGTGGTGTATTGGGCTGGAGACAGGAGAGGGGGGTGGCGGGTTGGGGATGGGAGGTTTACCCAGTTGGGTGTGGGAGGGGGAGCTGTATTGGGCTGGAGACATGAGAGGGGGTGGCGGATGGGGATGGGAGGTTTACCCAGTTGGGTGTGGGAGAGGGTGGTGTATTGGGCTGGAGACAGGAGAGGGGGGTGGCGGGTTGGGGATGGGAGGTTTACCCAGTTGGGTGTGGGAGGAGGTGGTGTATTGGGCTGGAGACAGGAGAGGGGGGTGGCAAGTAGGGGATGGGAGGTTTACCTAGTTGGGTGTGGGAGGGGAGCTGTATTGGGTTGGAGACCGGAGAGGTGGGTTGCAGGTTAGTGATGGGAGGTTTACCCAGTTGGGAGTGAGAGGGAAGGTATATTTTGGCATGGTAGGTAGGGCTGGGTGGCAGGTTGAGAGTGGGAGGAGAGGTATACCCAATTGCGTGTAGGAAGGGGAGGTGTACCGGCTTGGTGATGGTTGGAGGCATTTGGCAACTTTGGGGTAGGACAGGAGGTGTTGTGAATTGGGGATGTAAGTGGGTGGTGTACCTGGCTGGGAGGGGGAGGCTTGGCAGGCTGAGAAAGGCAATTCTTGTATGTTGTGTTTTGTTTTTTTCAATGTAATAAAAATTAAATGTTTAAAAAAATAATCCCCCATGTACTAATCAAGACTATGGGGCTCCTCTACAAAGCCTAGAAGACAGAATACCACGTCATATCCCACACTGGTCAGGATTTCTTGGAGGTTTACAATTAGTTTGGGAGGAAAAATTTGGAATAAAAATTCATATTAATTACAGCAAAATCCTGAACATAAATGGGAAACTGCATGAAGACCCAAGTCAGACCCTTGGAGGCATCAAGATGGAGAAACGTGGGCATCCCAGAGCAGAGTCACCCCTAGTGGGAAGCCTGCGGCCAGCCATCCGCCCCGAGGTTTAGAGCTGGGAGCTCGGCTCCCCAGAGCTCACTCATTAGGATGGAAATATATGCCAGAATGCAAACAAATCACAGGCCTCGTTTAATTAGAGGCATGGCTTTGATTCAGCGCCAGCGCCCGATAACATCATCCGAGAATTATTTTTAGGCAGTTTTACTAAACAAATGCACTTAATTAAAGGGAGAGGAACTTAAGCAGATTTAAAGAAACAGGCCTGATGTTAGCAAACACGCCGGGTTTCAATAAAGCTGTGGAATTCAACATTTGCATTTGACTAGTGGTAGATATTTACACGTATATGTACCTGCCTATACAAACAGTACACTATGTAGGGCCTCATTTATCAAGGCCTTCTAAAGGAAACACTGCGGCCTACTTACAACACAGTTACAAACGCCGGTCGCAGTAAACCTCCAGTGCGACAAATGTGTTACAAGGCGAACGCATCAGTTGGCACTTCCAGGCACCAGATAGAAACCTATGCCAGCTTCAGCTATCATTTACACCAGCTACTGGTGTAAAATTACAGCGACTCCGACAGGCCACGCATGGGAACACCCCTAGGCGCTGCCACCTGACTGTTTCCTCAAAAAACGGCAGGATGTGGCGTAAATGAGCAGAAGTTACAATGTTGGCAATTGTACTAGAATTCTTGTGGTAGAAACTGGTAATCTTGGTGAATACAAGGACATGTGCCCCCGCTCCCCTATAATCCGTACAGATACAACATGTGCCCCCGCTCCCCCTATAATCCGTACAGATACAACATGTGCCCCCGCTCCCCCTATAATCCGTACAGATACAACATGTGCCCCCGCTCCCCCTATAATCCGTACAGATACAACATGTGCCCCCGCTCCCCCTATAATCCGTACAGATACAACATGTGCCCCCGCTCCCCCCTATAATCCGTACAGATGTAGCGTTAGGAGAACTTGCTCTACAACATCAGCTATCATAAACCTTTAACTGTCAGGTTAAGGTTTGCTACATCTGTAGCCCCCACTTAACCGCACCCAGTTAGTTGGATTTCCACGTACAAGGCTTTGTGGCCTCGATATTTTAGGCTGTAGCCCCTGGCTGCCATATTTAATGCCTACAATATAGACTTATTACCAAATGGAACGGTTACAGTCAGATTTTTGTAGCAACAGTACATGTGTCAGACTCCGCCCCTTATATCTCCATATATACTTATGGTCATTTAACCATTAAAAGGCAGACTGTCGGCTCGAAGTTGCTGTCTATTCTGCAGACAGTATGTTATGGAGGAGGAGGAGCGACGGATATATAGATTTATGGGGATTCCGTATAACTTGTATTTTATGTATGTCTCGGCTTGTTCTCAGTCCAATGGGCGGCCCCATCAGTGACTGACAGCTATGTGTGTATGACTGTTCATAGAGAGGTAGCTGCCAATCACTGATGGGGCCGCCCATTGGACTGTTCAGCTGAGAACGAGCTGAGACATAAATAAAATACAAGTTATAAGATTCCCCATGCTTGTATAGATGAAGGCCGTATTTACACGAGTGAGCACAATGACAATCAGAGAAACTCAGACTGATATTGATATGTGATTTTCTAAGCAAGTGTGATGCGATGTGAGAAAATGTCATGCTTTTTCAATGGGAAACATTTTTTTAAATTGCATCGCACCCCCTTTAATTCTTCCTTTCTGGCCTCCATATAGCACAATCAGACACTGGATGTGATACAGCCGGGGCTCGTCTCCATAAGAAATGTTTATCTGGGACCGATGCCGGCTACAGAGAGACACAGGAGGGTCACCGGCATTCGTATGTACAGCGATCCCAGCCAACATTCTCCTGCTGCAGCAGATCTGAAGCAAAGCACTGATGTAGTGAATATGCTTAAAGGGGTTGTTCGGTTGTACATCAGGACTAATCATCAATAAAAGACTGTGAATGTCTCTCTACGTGCACGGAGATTATTTCTGCAGCTAGCAGACAGCCCCATTCCCACTGCAGTGGCCAGGTTTGGTCTTGCAGGCAAAGTTTCTTTTCACTTCAATGCCTGCAATACCAAGCCTGGCCACTACAATAAGAACTGAGCTGTCTGCTTCCTGTAGAAACCAGCTCAGTGCACAGTTGCAGATCAGGCAGACAGCTAATCAGCAGGCGTCGGTGACGACAGACGTTTAGCAATTTACTATTGATGACCTGTCCTGAAGGGCAGATAATACATAGTTTACAATCAAACAACCTCTTTAAAAAGGGGAACTCCACACTGAGTGGGAGTCACAGAAGAACCGTTTTTTCTTCATTAGCCCAGTAGAATGACATTTTTAGGACAATTTTATCCATTTATGAGACACATATTTACCAAAACAGAACAGGACAACTCAAGGACTATATTTGCCACCTGTGGGAAGCCTAGGTGACAACCAATATGACTGCCATTACAACTCCCTCAAGGGCTGTCAATCCGCTATTCAATGAACTGCCTAGCTGTATAAACAGGAAGATTTATGGCTCAGACGTCAGGGGGCAACTGGGCGACAAACACTGTGGCAGCAGAAATGGTAGCCATATTGTAACCCATTAATGTCAGTAACAGAATCAAACCTAAAGCCTACATAACTTGGAGGGCTCCGCTTTGTGACAGCGACATTCCGGATTCTGCGGGGGCGATAATCATATGGATTGGAGGATACTGGCTTCTGAGGATTACAAGGTAATTGCAGATGCAAGATGGCCACCACCTCTGTGGGAGCAGGGACCCTTTACTTCACTGTCTCCATCCGGGAATGTTAGATCAAAGTCTTGGCCGGCAGCTTCAGAAATAGTCATGTAAACATAGGAAGCAATGCAAGCGTGAAGTCATGTCAAATACTGCGGCACGGAAATCAAAAATGCAAAAAGCAGAAGTAACTGCGTACCTAAAAGGGAGATAAATCAATAGTGCTGGGAGAAGGGGGAGCGAGGACGGAGGAAACACATTGTTCTACTAGCAAACGTGGTGCTGGAATCCTATGTGCGGCTGAAGGGGGAGTCTACCTTAAAAGGGGCCAGAAAAACAAAGCGGCTTTCTTCCAAAGAGAGTGCCACACCTGTCTGCAGGTTGTTTGTAGTATCGCAGCTCAATCCTACTAACTTTAATAGGGCTGAGCTGCAATACTAGATACAAGCTATGGGCAGGCGTGGTGCTGTTTCAGGAATGAAGCAGACAGGGTTTTTTTCTAAACACCAACCAATCGCTTTTAAAGGGGGTGAAAAAAAGAACTGCAGTCCGTACCCAAGTTCAAACTACAAAGAAGCTATCCATGCATCACAATTAGAGATGAGCGAGCGTACTCGGAAAAGCACTACTCGCTCGAGTAATTTGCTTTATCCGAGTATCGCTGTGCTCGTCCCTGAAGATTCGGGTGCCGCTGCGGCTGACAGGTGAGTCGCAGCGGGGAGCAGGGGAGAGCGGGCGGGAGAGAGGGAGAGAAAGATCTTACCTCCGTTCCTCCCCGCTCTCCCCTGCAGCTCCCCGCTCCGTGCCGGCACCCGAATCTTCAGGGACGAGCACAGCGATACTCGGATAAAGCAAATTACTCGAGCGAGTAGTGCTTTTCCGAGTACGCTCGCTCATCCCTAATCACAATGCATTATGGGATAGAAATGATTAACACTATCGATCATATCAAAATTTAATGATGGCTTGCAGCCCCCTAGTGGTCTAAAGATTATGAAAAATAAGACTATTCTGTATCCTTAATATGTTACACAACCACCCACAGCCGGCATCGGTGATAAGACAAGGAGCAGTGAAAGGGGGAGATGTGGAGAGCTTTAGACAATTGCAATCACAATATGAAATAAGGGACGCCCCAGACCTTATGCAGCCCGAGACAAAGTGTGAAATACCCCCAGTGTACAAAACATCTGACGGGCATTGAAAGCGCCAATACATAATACCCAACACATATCTGAACCATTGAGACTTGTCATAAGTGACAGTGTAATAGTGACCCCAGCAGCGCCCTTCTTGGTGGCCTCATTATTAAATAGTGACCCCCCCACCTTTCCCCCTTTCATAGAGGCCTCAGTAATAATAGTGACCCCCCCCCCCACAGTGGCCCCAGTAGCCCTAGTAGTAGCAGTGTCTCCCATAGTGGCCCCAATAATAATATCCCCCCACCCCCACCCCTTACTGGCCCCAGAAATAGTGACCCCCCCCCCCCAATGGTGGCCACAATAGTAATAGTGTCTCCCACAGTGGTTTCAATAATAATAATAAGGATTCCCCCATAGTGACCCCCGTAGTAACAGTGACCCCGCCCAGGGGCCCTAGTGATAACACTGTCTCCCATAGTGCTCCTAATAATAATAGTGACCCCCCCCCCAGTGGGCCCAGTAATTGTTCCCCCCCCCCCCCATAGTGGCCCCAGTAGTAAAATTGTCTCCCATAGGGGTTCCAATAATAATAGGGATTCCCCCCCCCCCCCCCATAGTGGCCCCAGTAGTAATAGTGTCTGCAGTATCAGTGACCCATCCATAGTGGCCCTAGTAGTTATAGTGTCTCCCATAGTGGTTCCAATAATAATAGGGATCTCCCCCCACCGCCCCCCAAACCTCCCATAGTGGCCCTAGTAATAGTAAAAACCCAACTGTGTGGGAGCCCTAATCGTGTCCCCCATGTTATCAGCCCTTTCTACATAGAAGCCCATAAAGATTTCTGCTTTTGATCTTGTGTATTTTGATTATCTCTGGATTTATTTATGCCCGATATTAGAAGTTTGACTTCTGTGGCTCTAAGGTTACTGTCCCTTTAAATGCGCAGTGACACAAAAGTATTCCTATACCAAACATGTAAATATTTCACAGGCGACAAAACAATCAGATTTAGAACCAAACACAGAAGTGCAAGCGGCAAATGCAGCGACTACAGAGCTGCGTCTTAATCTGGGGAACAAGATTTCGGCGAGAGATTAGATGGGTGAAGTCGCTCCCCTCCTGTAGTCACAGACAGACATGTTTGTTTTCTCAATTACGGCGAGGATCGGCGCAGCTGATAACAGAATAAAATGTCTATTAAAATATATTTTTGTTTTCTGTGCCATCTTTCTACATGAGAATTCTGGGGTAATTGTATAATTGAGCCGTAACGAGCGCCAGTCGAGGAAGACGAAAAAAAGGATAAATCTGAGCGAAGAAAAAAAAAATGTTCAATGAAACCCTTCGGCTACAGCTGTCAAATTACATATTTTAATGAGGCAAAATAAAGAAATTTCTAAACGCAAGTAACTTAGCCGAAGACTGAAATGTGGGTCAATAGAGACTAAGGAAGGGAGAACAAAGGGTATTGTGGAGTAATAATAGAGATGGGAGGAGGACGGCGGCGACTGCGAATGGGAACCTGAGAATTACACGAGTATTTACAGTGAGAAAGCAAATTATGCCAAAGACATAAAAGAAAAATTACACGGACACGAGCGCCAGCCGATTACTACGGGGAAGGCGGTATGTCAGTATTCCGCATTTGAAAAATAAAGCGCATTTGCAAAAGTGGCGGTAATTACAAGGGGCGGCATCCTGGGCCCTCTCCAGGGTAACTGGCGCTACGGCATATTGCCTTTTTTGATGAAGCCCCCAAAGCAAGCCTTGGATGGCACCCATAAGAAATGGCACTGTCAGTGCACCACTATCCACATCCCATAGGTGTTGGCAGACCAAGGCTCTGGGAAACCCCAAATGCAAGCTTCACTACGACAAGGACCCCGTGTGACTGTGCCAGGGTCTAAGCAACCCAAGATCCAGGTCTAAGAAGTATTGATGCACCTAGGTCCAAGTGTTGGTGCGTTAAGCTTCACGTATGATAAAAGTCCAGGGCCAGTAAGTGTCGGTGAGCCAAGTACCTAAAGTCGGTTATCAAGCTAAAGTCCAAGTCCACCAAGTGTCAGTGCACCAAGGTCCAAGAGTCGGTTTGTCAAGCTTCCTGTTCAGCAAGTCCCAACAAGTATCATGTGTGCCAGGGCTCCAGCTGGCCAAGCTACAGGCTTCCTAAATATTACCATGCCAAACTACTGGCACCCCAAGTATTAAAGTCTTGGCACCAAGTTTCCATGTGCCAGGATATTGGCCTTTCCAAGGGCAGAAGGTTTCAGTGTCCCACATGTTAGCTTGGGATAAAGTATGAACTTTCTACAAGTCAACATGGCAAGGTCCTGCCACCGCCAACGACTAGTTTCTGTTACCCAAAATGTTCTGGCAAGTCAGCCAATATGCCTGCTGCCATCTAGTAATGCGTCTTTGGATAACCAGACATTAATGGCAATGGTGCAGGTGCCACTACTCCCTGCCAACCTTCCTAGTAGTGAGTGATGGCAGCGAGGAAGCCCTAGCACACATCTACGTTGATACAAATCCTCCCACCCTGGAACAGGATTCCGATTAATGTCGCCTTTGATTTGGAAGGTCCACGGCAGAGAATTAATTCTCAGTGACAGCGAGAGGAAAAAGCGAGCAGAAGCGTCCTATAATGTGCAATCTGCATTGGTGGTGGCATATGACTGAGGAGGACTGGGCCATCAGGACATTATACTGGAGATATCATGCTAGCCTCTCCCAGTTCTAAAATGATGATACCAGAGAACAATAGACTGTTTTACCTCCACTTCTTGACCATTTGAACACCTATTTAAACTGCAGTGTCCCTTCAAGACTGCAAGCCTCAAATGCTAACCCACCCCTCACCGGCAGACCCCTACCTACCAATATCATCTGTGGGGAGACCTGAGGACCGGCGTCTGGGCATAAATAGTGGATGATTATATGGTCCCCGGCTTCCGTGCGTGGTGGATATAGATTATCCCAAGATTTTGCTTCCTCAGGTCTGGCAGACCCCGTTCAGCTGGCTCATCTTGTAATAATTCACAGTTTATTAGTATTTGGATGTGCTGGAAACTCCTGGCATCCAGTTAATTATGATTAGCGAAATGACGGAGATTAATCGCAGTCATTAGTAACGCATCTTTTAAAGGGAATGGTTTGCCACTTCTGTGAGAGAGGCGCATATGTCTTACGGGGGTGAAGTAGGCGACGGGTACAAGGGTCCGACAGGCTAATGAATGTTTTTGGGTCAATGTGTCAAGCCAAAAGCGCAAACACCTACAAGTTTAAAGAAGATTCCAGGACCTTTAACTGCTGAATCTAAGAACTTCTATAGTGAACTAAATGGTTTGTCCAGCTGTAAACTATTGGTGTCCGATCCTTAGGACAGGCCATCAATGGTAGATCAACAAGGGTCTTCCCACCAGGACCCCCGCTGATCGGTGCGCTCATGTGCTGAGCGGATTTCGGCAGGAAGCTGACAACTGATCGCACTGCAGTAGTCAGGCTCGGTATTGGGGTGCGTTCCCACATAACACATACCTACTTGCGGCCGTGATTGCACCCAGCCGCAGTTACCAATAGAAGCACAATCTTGCCAATCAGCTGGGCAGAGTCTGACCCACAAGCCAGTACTTGTGTGGGAAGGCAAACTTATAGGCCAAGTTCCCAAGGAAACAAATGCCTGGCCACTGCAGTGGGAACGGAGCTGTCTGTATGTATATGGGGTCCCGGGCGTTGGACCCCTCTGATCCACTATTGATGGCCTATGCTAAGGATAAGCCATCTACAGTGTAATCTCTATGGGATCTGTCATACAGGTAGAATTATTCCACCCCCCATGCCGTTGTAAATGTCACACAGGACTCCGTGCAGATTTTGATATGGAATGAAAATGTTACATTTCTGCCGGCAATTCCACCTCCAAATCTGCGTGACTTTGCGGCGCTGCGTGCGCGTCACAGGAGACGAGAGGGGCGGCCTATTTGAGTACACAAGCAGCTAGCAGAGATGGGCTGGAATTATTCAAGTATGCTTTTATCAACAGGCACATGAAGCCTCTTGTAGGAAAGAAGGGATCGTCATTATTATAACAGCGTTCTTCGCTTATTTTAGTAAAAAGTATTGACAGGTTCCCTTTAAAGCCTAAGTGAGTATTCCAACCAAATACATTTATTACCTAGTCACCGAGTGGTGGATGCCCAAGTGGGGTCCGCTGTTCTAGCAAGTGGTGGAGGTCCGCTGATCAACTACTGATGAACTGCTGTAACCAGAGGATAGATCATCTACAGTTAAAGGGGTATTCTGGACTGTTTTAACCAATGATCTATCCCCTAAATAGGTCATTAGTAGTTAATGGATGGGCGCCTGCCACATGGGACCCCCAATCCATCAGCAGATCATCCAGCCTGCTGCAGATATCAGCACATTAATGGTCAGAGGGAGAAGGGGGAGCTCTATGGCAGGACCATGCGCCAACCACACTTCCTGCTCAGGACAGGACGTGACATCATGACTGATCGCGAAATCCCCGCTTAGGTATACTATGGGGGTTTTCAAGAATGGAGTCCTTCTTTGAAGTAAATGACCACACTCGTTCACCTAGTGTAATCAAGCAAGTTCCTCTTATTATCGGTCACATTCAGCTTTAGGCTGCCTGTCCACGGGTGTTTTTGAATTGCGTTCCCCCCCTGCTATAATCCGGCGGCGAGGAACACAATGCACGGTTTCCATAGCGCAGCCCCCCTGTCCACGAGCGGAGAATCATAGCGGCCAGATAGGCTGACCGCGGAGATCCGTCTGCAGGCTCCTGCTCCCAGGTGGCGGAGATCCGCCGCGGAATACCGCAACGCCCGTGGACAGGCAGCCCAATAGTGGTTAGAAAGTAGGATGGATGGATTTGTCAGGCACACTGGACTGTTAGCAGAGGTATTGTATATATTTTCTCTCTCTCTGGTCAGGTCTTTAGACTTGAATTCTTATCACAAGTTGTTTTTCAATCATTACTTCCTTAAAATGCAAATAGAATGTCTGGGAAATATTGTAGTCAAGCAGAGTCTGAAGATTTATGGCATGATTCATGTGTGATCAGACGTGAGCAGATAAAATGGCTGATGTTAGGGTATAACGTGACATCATGACCATAAGAGACGCAGGCAGCAGCGCTCCCACTGACTTCACTCGCTGCACTGGTGAGCGGGCTGGATGATCCCGAGCGGCGGACCCCCATCCATCAACTAGTAAGGACCCATCAAGAATACACCTTTAAGTCCCAGAAACAGTCTTTAACGTCTCACCCTTTTCTAGATCTCCACTTGCAGCCGGTGAAGGGGAATATTGCTTCCATTTAAACCCCCTACAGACCTAAAAAAAACTTCTCGCAGTGCAGAATTTGTTGCCATTGTATCCAGTCCAGACAATCCTCTGTGGACTTCAGACTGATACATTGTAACAAACTATCAGCTAGCAGTGCAGGAGTGCGATTTGTGCTGCTGGTGTGTTAACCTCACAGAGGGTGGTCTACACTGGATTCAGAGAAGGTTTGCATGTCTTCGGCTTCTGGGTGCAAACATGAATGTTCTCATTCAGTGATAGCAAGCAGAGATCTTGAAAACACAAATTCTATAAAAGCCTTTTCTATATATTTTTTTTGTTTAAACACAGACCTGAAGTGACTGCAGGATATAAAATATCTACAGAAAAAAGCAAAAGGCAAAAAGCAAACTAGGGACGGAGGGGCTCTGGCTGTTGTTGCCCCCGCCTCGATATACTCCGCGCCTCTTATCTCTCGGTGGTAGTGATTAATTCCCCGTGACTGGCAGCAGCAACAGGAGCGGGCGCTTGACGTGGCCACACTTCAAAGCCAGGGGCTTATCTGCCTCAAACACATGCGGCAACCTTTTCAGAAAAACCCTTCACCGTTCCACGGACCGAGAGCAGCCAGAGAAAAGCACAAGAGAATGCGGCCTTGTGCGCCGGCGGCACAGCTCCGTTCCATCCACTTGGGCCAAAGTCTTATTTCTTTTTTTCCTCCTGTGTTATTCTTGTTCTCTCTTCACTGGACTTGGGCCTCGCTGCTTGTTTCTTCTTAAAATTCTACATTATCAGCTTGAAAAGAAGAAGCGCAGAGACAAATACGGAATACAAAAAAATATAGTAATAGAGAAGGCCTGTGTGTACGAGTTGTCCCGACACTAAAAACCAATAGATAATGCACATATATGTGAGACGTCCTAACACACAAATAGGATTGTTCAACTGATAAAAGGAGGCCACCTCAACATTTAAGGGGCCACTATCCCCAATGTCATCATCTAATATATGCCAGGTTCTCCTTACCCGCTCTCTTGCTGCTGTTTGACCCTGCTATAAGTCTAAGTTCTGATTTTCGGGTGGTCTTCCTTATTTTCTTTTATTGCTTTGCTCTTTGCAAGCATAGCATTCTGCCAGTAGTTCCCTGCCCTGACTTCCTTGCTCTTACTTCCCATGCTGCATGGCATGGTCCAATCAGCAAGGAGGTAGCTTTTAAGTGTCCATCCCTCTGCTTTTCCAGGATGATCAGGCATTGAGACATTCTTGCCAAATTGTTATTAAACCCACTGTAATGTGTTACACACATATTAACAGCAGGAGAGGCAGAGACTGTGGAGATCTTTCTCACGGCGTCTGCAGATATGTCAGCGTGCAGCCTGCGAATGCAAGGGAACGGCCTGTGAAGATAGCCCCTCCCCTTGTTGCTATGGAAACATCGTTGTTACTACAGAAGCTCTGTACCTAACAAAAGATAGGCAGAGAAGCTGGTGGGGAGACCCCTACAGGCAAGCCACCTTAAAGTGATTTACAGTGGTAAAGCAACAAAATATTTAATGCAAATATTATGTAGAAACAGTGAAACTAACAGAAGCTAGTAGATGAGCAGAAGTTGTCTGAAAAGTTAGTGCTCCTTTAAGACTTACTAGCTATAAAACTAGACAAAAGATGGAGCATCACTTTCAAAGATTAAGACAATAAAAAGCCAACCTCTTTTCATAATGCAAGAATTCCTCCAACAACCAGAGGTGGCTTGCAGTTAAAATGTAGTGTCACATGATGCCCATTGAGATCAATAGCCAACTGCGAAATATATGCTCGAGAGATGCCATTAGTAGGGATGCACTCTGACATCCATACACCCTAATAAGTGATGCACATATCATAAGGGCAGACTACGTGGGTGCTATGGAACCCTTGGAGGGTCCGGGCTCAAAGGGTTCGTCCAGTTGTTAGGACAGACCATCAAAAGCAGATCTGTGGAAAAGGTAAAGGTAATGCATGATGGAAATATATATATATATATGATGCAGGATAAGAGTAGGTAGAGAGGGACATGATGGAAACCTTTATGTACGTTACAGGTGTAAATAAAGTTCAGGAGGGAAGATTTATTAGGAAGCTAAACACTAGAACAAGGGGGCACAATCTGAGATTAAGTGGGGGGAAAAAATCAGAAGTAATGTCAGAAAATATTTTTTGATTTGAAAGAGTAGTAGATGCTTGGAGCAAAATCCAGCGGACGTGGTTAAGAAATCAACATTAAATGAATTCAAGAAGCGGGTGATAAGCATAGATCTATCCTAATAGAGAACTAGAATGGAAATAGTATAAGGGCACACTGTCCGGGGGGAGGGCAAACGTGGCACCACAATGAGAGGCCCTTTCTGATCTTTGGGCACTCCCTGCATTTCAACAAAGGGAAGCTCTTGATCCCCAACTTTTGCAAGGTCTTCTGGTTGAGTAAGGCTTGTGGTGGCTCTTGACAGGCCGCATCTTTGTGTACTTTTTGTGTGGCACATAGTATTTTTTATGCACTCGGATTATAAAAGAATACATACTCAGGTTTTGAATTCAGGACAGCCCCCTACTAATAACGCTGACAATCAGTTCATCCTATAATTGATCACTTGCTACACTGTATAGAGAGAGGAATAAGACCGTAACAACAAGTTCTCAGATCTGGACTCCCACCAAGCCTCGGCCCGCACCCTGGCTCTACGAGCCGCCGTCTTCTGCGTGCGCCCCGCTGAAAAGCTGTTGGAGACGACATGGTGTAGAGGATTAGCCAGGAAAGTGACAGCCGTGCAGGTCGCACCGCCAGTTGTGGGGCAGCTGTTGGAGTAAATCCTGGAGGACAGATGGAATTCTTTTGAACAGCTGTTTGTCTTGAGGTCCAGTCAGAGCAGGCAGAGAAAGAGCAGACACTGGAGGGGGCTTTTATTTAGCTAATCTGCCCCCCTTCTCGGGCCAACAGCACACACAGCGGCCATTTATATCCAACATTCCTCAGTCATCACGCGGCCCAGATAAGTAAACCCCATGATTTCACGATAACAGTTTACTGAAGCTACAACACTGATAGCAGAAGATTAATTCCCGTCCAAATGAATACATCAAAGCAGAAGCTAAAAGACATAAGGAAGAGGCGCCACATTCAGCAACCGGAGGGGAAGACACAAGCCCTGCACTGTGCGCACCAACGTGTCCGTTATGGGTAACAGCTAGAAGAAGATGTAACCAAGGCCAAAAAGTTACATAAAAGTTACAGGGGCGTGCAATAGGACTTCAAAGGCCAAATTATCAGCCCTGTGACACTCTGCTCAGACAGTGTGCTGCCTGGTGGCCCACGGCTGGCACATGGACAGCATTAAAAGGGGTTGTCCAGAGTAAGAAAAACATGGCTGCTTTCTTCCAAACACAGTGCCACTCCTGTCCATAGGTTATATCTGGTATTGCCGCTCAGCTCCCATTCACTTCAATGAAGCAATACCACACACAAGCCGAAAGACTCTTCACTAGTAAAAAAAAAAATGCAGCCTTTCTCTTCATTAACACTTTTCACACAATGGAAGTTAACTTTTTCTTATTTTTAAACAAAGGTGTCCAGACGTTTTCCTCACATCTCAGGCCTGCACTGTACTCCACAGAAGCTTTCGGAGTCACCGCCCTCCCGGCCTACATTTTTATAGGTCACACACGTAGCCAAGACCTCATTAAAGTAAGAAAAGTCAAACATTTCACTGAACTTCTTAGGAAAATCTCCCAAGGTCAGGAGAATGACAGATCTGATGTAAGAACGTCACCCTGTCTTAAGTGCAGCAATGCAAGCCATGAAAATCAAGTCCCGTAAGACGAGGTCCCACCGTCTCGTACTGCTGACTGCTATAAGTACATCCACGTAAGCTTTGGCTGAAAGGACTCCTAGTGCATTAATCCCAGGAGATCAGCCCTTGTCAGACGAGCTTAGCGCAGTAGTGTATCGATTCCCTAAGCTCTACAGCCAGGAGTTGTAGCAGAAGTGGAGCAGGAGGAGGAGGAGAAAGTCAGATCCACAACAAGCCACATACTATCACCAGCGGTGCTCACTGCATTGAGGACACGCGCCTCTGGGAGATGGGAAGGTAGTAGTGTATTAAAAGCTGATAGGAACAACTTCGGAACCTAAAAAAAAGTGCATCTTATAGTCCGCAGTCATGGGGAACCTGGTGCACTCTCTTCTTGCATGGCACTGATCTGTATGAGGACTGCAGTACAGCAAGGGAAGCTGAATGCCCAGACAGGAAATACTGCTGCTGAAGAAGAGAGAAAACCGCCAGGGTATCAACACCTTATTTCACTCTAGACCACCAGGGACACAAAATAATAATCCTTCCATATTTGTCACACCATCAGGCATTAACCTTTATTTTACCCCTGACCAAAAGGAAATAAACCATATATACCACTCGCATTTTCTACATAACCAGGTATCAATCTACTATTTTAAGCTAGACCACTAGGGCATGAGATATATATATATATATATATATATATAGGTAGGGGCCAAGTTTATGACTGGTGGGGTCCAAGCATTAGGACCTCTCTAAATCCCAAGTAAAAGGTTCCTGAAGGACCCCACATGAATGAAGCAATGGTCATACATGCACAGAGCCGCTCCATTCCTATCAATGAGCACTATCGGTATTAATCCCTCATTTTGACCTAGCCTACTTGGGACCACCAAGGAATTCTTCATCAATATGAAATATATATTGTATATTCTGTTGTGATCTAATGCATCTTAAGACCAAAGTGTGATTTTCTTACGAGGCCGACATGTCATAGTGGACACCAATGAGACGGCAAGCATTCGCGCAGTAGGTATCATATCTGATGGAACATCAGTGGTGAGATATGGATGATTTATGACTGCAAATCTACAGAGAAGACAGCGTTAATGATCAACAGCTTCATTAATACAGAAATAGCATTTAGACATTCTCAAAAACCGCCTTTGATACGTGCTTGCCATTTAACTTCTTTCAGCAACATATGTTCATTTTTAATCTGCATATAAATGCCTCCGGTTGTTCCGAGCGGACAACAGGTGGAACATCAGAGCGGCACCTAGGAGGAGGAGAAAAATAGACCAGCTTTCCCTGAATGCATCCTTGGCATAGATCAGTGTCCAGGAGAGTCTCAAACTAGCCAGATGTCCAAGGAAATGAGAAGCCCTTGATTCTCCCATAATCAAAGTAATTGTTCTCCATGGCAAAATCCCATAAAAATAGCAAGTATCTCACATTGGCGCCAAACAGATGTGCCCTGCCCTGGGTATTTCCACTTAATTCCACTTCCTTAATGATTTTTTCCTGCTCTTTATTAAATCGGATTAATTCCCAAAGTAGAGATTCAAAATGTTCATAAATTTAGTTGTCCAGACTTTAAATTTTGCCATGATAGAACTAAAAAAAATAGATCCCTGGATGTGAATTGCCCGCTGATGGAGTCATTGCCACCAAGGATTCTTTTACACGCCTAGATGTGCCAGCAATGACAAGCACTGATCTACGAGATTGGCAGCCATCTAATGGGCCCTCTCGCGGGCCAATTCAGACTATTAAGGGATGAACGATTCTTCGTGCCTCACAGAGCTTCATCATTGTCAGCAGCGCATCTCCCATTCACGTACGGAGACGTGCGCTGATAATATTGTTTTTTGTGCCACCTATAAGATGTGATCGCCAAACAAACAAGCGTTTACTTATTTGTCATATGAACGGCGATGACCCGATGATTGGGCGACAGATCGGTCCGAGGAACTCATTCCATCCTTGGGAAGTGTAAAAGGCCCTCTACATGAGAGCTCCTCAAAAATGTAGCTGGGAGTTGTACCTTCATGACGGGGCTTGCTGGGTGGGTGGGCATGCTGGTTGCTGTAGTTCCATACTAGCTGCAGGATGCAGAACACGGGTTGGGCTGGAGCTTCAGATAAACACAACATGTTTTCATTTGGACCCAAAATATGCAAATACTGTTACAACCTGTTACTTTTTGAATTGCTACAATCAGCGCTACATAGTCTCATCTAATGTTCCAACAGCAAGCAAAAGTCCATGCAAGCCAAAGATGGACGGCGCCACGACTTTCCGGTGCACTGCTACCAGTCTTTGGCTTACGTGGACTATTAAACCACGCCCACCTTCACAGATATGGAGTCATCCTGGTTTGGCAGCACTTCCTCTACATACCTTCCAGCCTAACTACACTCCCATTGGCTCTTCAAGGCGGGTACAATCAATTCTAAGGCCTCACGTACACAAACGGATTTCAGTTGCGGAATCCGTGATCGGCACCAATAGGAAAGCATGCGGACTTGTAGGCGGATACTTCTCGGGTGGCTTGGAGACCAGACAGGGAGGTGGGGAAAGGCATGATTGGGCTTGTGATTTTTTTCTGCGCAGTCAATCTGCTGTGCGTTCGCTCAGATCTACGCAGAAAAACCATTGAATCCGCAATGACTCGCAGGTCTTCCGCCTCTGCCATATGCTTGAGGTCTAAGAGGAACTCCACCCCAATTATTTTGCTTACATCATATCAGCAAAAACCGCCAACATTTTTGTCAAAGACCAAGGCTAAGCAGGAAATATGTCTATAAGCCAACACCGCAACCCAATGTCAAGCAGCAGCACAAACACAATAGTAGGATAGGGCACCAATCAAACACTCTAAAAAGATGTGAAATTCAGAAGCAGGGAGTGAAAACTTACGAGATGCCGACAATTGATTTTTCGGACAACGCTACAGCTTCAGAAAATAAAATAGAAAAACTTAAGAACCACCGTGCGAAAGAAAAGATATCACCATAAAGTCGGTTGTATTGTAATAAGGCCTCTGACATGCTACATGTGGATGAGGCACAAATTATTTTGACACCAGGGAGAGAAGTTTTTTTTAACAATCCTCATTGCGTTCCCTTTGGCAGATAAAACACAGGAGGCTGGAAAGAATCCGCTCTCACCCTCCAGCCGTAAAGATGTCTAAAACTCAAAAAGTGAAGGGTGAGCGGAGGTCGCGGATTCTTCTGAACAGAATAGTACGAGCAAAGCAGAAGCGGGATTAGTCAGACAAAAAAAAAAAAATCATTCTGTACGCCCGGAGTCAATGTCCTCTTCTGTCCAGTTATTCAAAAACTCTATTCAAGCCCTCCTCAGTTCTGGGTGACCAATATAGCCACCACACCAGTCAGGGGTGCCCCTACCATGAGGCAGCAGTCTACAGGACCTCAGAGGTGCAGAAGGTTGCCACCGGGCTTATATTATGTACTGGCCAATAAAACGTAATTGTCTGGTATGAGCCAGCCAGCCAGCGATCGAAAAGGCATTTCACTCACCAAGCCTGTCTGGTTGCTGGCCAGCTGACTCGCAATCCAACAGCATGGGTGAGTGAAATGCATGTTGAGCAACCCAACTGGCATTTCACTCCCCCAGCCTGCAGCTCCAGGCCTGCAGCTGCAGCCACTGCTGAGCCTATGACCGTTAACCTCACTCCCTGGCGTCTGTGTGCGCCATCCTGTACGCAGTACAGATGCCAGGGAAGAGGTGAGTGGTTACAGATGGAGCAGCTGCTGCTGCATCTCAGAACTGGAGTGGATGAGTGAAATGCCTGTGGGGTTGTTACCATGCCACAGGGTAATAAGGAAGGCACTATTAGTATCGGGACTATTATGGGAGTCACTAATTACTACTATGGCCACTACAGAGGGCAAAATTACTACTGGGGCCACTACAGTAGGCATTAATACTAGTGAGACCCCCTTAAACTGTATACTTATTACAGGGGCCAAAATGGGGGTCACCACTACTACTGCGACCACTATTGGCATCACTATTATTACTGGGAACAGTAACAGGGGTCAATATTACTTCTAGGGCCACTAATAGGGGACACTATTACTACTGAGGCAATTTCAGGGGGTCATACTTACAACTGGCATGTCTAAACCGATCACTTTTACTACTGCAGCTATTAAACTGGTTACTATTACTACTGGGGTCACTAAGGGGAACTCATATTGCACTCAGACATGGCTACCTGGGTGCCACTACCCACAGATGTCTGGCACTACATTATACAGCACGGACACGACCGGTAATGTAACAGGACCGCTGTAAGTTGCCCGGTTATCTTATTTCGCACGGCGATTACACAGAGTACAGATAAATGAGGATTTCCCATAGAGCAGCACTCAACGGCAGACCAGGAAAGGCGAGGGCCATTTATACGTCGCCTTAATATCTCCAAACCATACTTAAGAGGCACTTCAGGCTATTGGACCTGATGGCTCAAAAGATATTTGATGGCCAACAACCCCCCAACAGAGTGTCCATTCCAGACCCATTACCACCACCTAGAGCAGTCAGCCCATCAATGATAGGAGACTGTAAAAATTAACCCCTTTTATGCTCAAAACCAGTCATACCTCATGATTGTTAGGGAGCGATCACTCACGGCAGATGTGCTGCAGAAACTCTACTTATACAACATAAATATGTAATACGGAGGTTTTCGGTAAAGAGCAACTACAAGACCCCCCCCCCCCTAAGAATAAAAGGGTCACAGAAAACTTTGAAGGACATCTGTCACATATGAGCATACTGTACCCTTATACCCACCCCCTGCATTCTAAAGGGATATGAATGAGTAACGTCTGACCTATAGGGGGCAGTATTATAGTAGATATATTCCTGCACATAGAGGGCAGTATTATAGTGGTTATATTCTTGTACATAGGAGGCAGTATTATAGTACTTATATTCTTGTACATAGGGGGCAATATTATAGTAGTTATATTCTTGTACATAGGGGCAGTATTATAGTAGATATATTCTTGTACATAGAGGGCAGTATTATAGTAGTTATATTCTTGTACATAGGGGGCAGTATTATAGTAGTTATATTCTTGTACATAGGGGACAGTATTATAGTAGATATATTCTTGTACATAGGGGCAGTATTATAGTAGTTATATTCTTGTACATAGGGATCAGTATTATAGTAGATATATTCTTGTACATAGGGGCAGTATTATAGTAGTTATATTCTTGTACATAGGGATCAGTAATATAGTAGTTATATTCCTGTACATAGGGGGCAGTATTATAGTAGTTATATTCTTGTACATAGGAGGCAGTATTATAGTAGTTATATTCTTGTACATAGGGGCAGTATTATAGTAGTTATATTCTTGTACATAGGGATCAGTATTATAGTAGTTATATTCTTGTATATAGAGGGCAGTATTATAGTACTTATATTCTTGTACATAGGGGGCAGTATTATAGTAGTTATATTCTTGTACATAGGGGGTAGTATTATAGTAGTTATATTCTTGTACATAGGGGGCAGTATTATAGTAGTTCTATTCTTGTACATAGGGGGCGGTATTATAGTAGTTCTATTCTTGTACATAGGAGTATTATAGTAGTTCTATTCTTGTACATATGGGGCAGTATTATAGTAGTTATATTCTTGTACATAGGTGGGCAGTATTATAGTAGTTATATTCCTGTACATAGGGGGCAGTATTGTAGTAGCTCTATTCATGTACATTGGAGGGCAGTATTATAGTAGTTATATTCTTGCACATAGGGGGCAGTATTATAGTAGTTTCAGTCAATCAGACACGATAATATTTCACTACATTGACCCGGGTCTTCATGGTGGTTTTTCGCAGCACATGAAGGGGTTAAGAGAGCATGTGACAGCCGCCCTGCAGACATGACTGGAGAGAAGCCTGCAGGCCGCACCATTAATATCAGTCACTTCTAGCGGCTCACATTACAGTGTCAGGAGCTGTCAGCGGCCGGGAGATGCTGCACGTTTGCTGCTCTCATGAACATTGATTTAGATTAAGTATCTCCGTGTTTCCGCTTTATTATGCCGATATAATTAAAATACCAATATTCTCTCGCTGGCGGCCACACCAGGTCCGAAAATGGAAATCCTATTTATATTAATCTTTATTAAATAGGAATGAGTGTGCTAAACACTGGGACGTTGCACTCTACACTCCGGCTTAACTCCTTCCTGCTGGGCCTCGGTCGCTGGCCTTGGTATAACACAGCCCCCGGTAATGTAGGAAAGATGAACCCCAAATGCTTGGTTCCATATTGTCTTCTATATACCTGTAACCAGTAGGATGGGGGTTATAAGGTGTCTTCAGATGCCATTGGGACATGCACATATGGGAGAACAGAACAGAGTCACGCTGACACTTGAGGTTCTCCCACATAATAGGACATTGGATGTGAATGGGCAGCGGTACCCCAACACTAGGTGTGAAAGGACAACGGACATCAGTCACCTTGGGCGCTGCTGCTCTATAATTCCGGTATCTCTAGAGATTGGGTAACCAGTGTCTTCAGCTTGTGACCCCTCAGTACGAGCTCCTCTGTAGACACAGGGTTAACGTGTTATATAAGCAGGACCTCTCGGGATGGGATATTTGTCCTCTCTTCCTCCAGATCTGGATGTGACCCTGGGCTCTCCTTCATTCTGACCTGGGAATGGGCTCAAAGCCTGGAGGATCTCAGAAGAGAAGCGCTATTGTTTACTCACATTATGAAACGGCGTAGACGCATTCCTGGATGCTGAGTACACGGCGCACATTCCTTACACGGCCAATATTAAATTATAACACACTGGTATGTACTGATCTGCCAAGAAAGGCCTGATAATGCGATACATCTCGAGGCTCTCCGGCCGCGCTGCTAAATCGCTGTTTTGTTAACGGGATGAGTTGTACTTCATCACAAACACATGGTAGAGTTTTCTAGGCCCTTTAAACAGTCAAAACCGAGCGCTGGATTATACCGCTGGTCAATAACGCCAATTGTGTAGATAACAGTGGAACCATAATTAAAGGGGAAGTCCTAAAGGACATTTACACCGGGCTGTTTTTTTTTTCTGTAGAGTACCGAAGTCTCCCCATTGAATACCTCTACACCCAGTATTAAGCCGGTCTCATATCTGCGTCCGGCTGAAAAAACCGTAAGAGAAACTGCTATATGCAACGCTTTTTCTTCCGTCCTAATACCAGGCAGTTCGGCAGAAAGTGGGCAGACCCCATTATGGTGAATGGGGTCTGCCCAGCGGTGGTTGGTTCTATTCACAGATGGAAGAAGCCGTTCCGCAGCTGGGATTCCCCCTTCCTGCTCCCTGTACTGAGCAGGAAAGCGGAATCCCCAGCACAGGTGTGAAATCAGCCTTACCTATGCAGCACCTAAATAGAGTTAGACTACTGCATATTAACCCCTTAGTGACCAGGCTATTGCTTTTGCCTGAAGGTCCTGCGATGTTCTTTGTCACATTCCAAGAGCCATAACTCGCTGACAGCCGCATGAAGGCTAGATTTTTTGTGGGAAGAGCTGTAGTCTTCATTGCTAACACTTTAATGTACATGAGACTTTTGGATTGCTTTTTATTATGGTTTTTTGGAAGTGAGCAAAAAGAAAAAAGGGGACTTAAAGATGGGATTACTCGATTGCTAAAGTAGTACACAGTACTACTTATGTAGTGCGTTCTACTAAGCCTATTAGACCGTGCTGCAGGCGGGGCTTATAGGCCAAGTGACACAGCAGACATGGCCAGGCATCCGGCTGCCATTGCTACCTTGCAATCACATTACGAAGTGCAGATGAGTGACAGAGAGTCCCCTTTCCCCTGTCATCTGCTTACATGCTGCAGTTACTGATTGTGGCATGTAAGGGGTTAACTGCCTGAATCTCAGGTTTCTCTGTTCCTGGTGGTTATAGCAGGAGCCGGGCTGTCAGTAGTCAGCTAAGCCACCACCTTTAAAAAGATCTATATGCAGGTTTAAAGCCCAAAAGTGAGGTTAGTAAAAAGGTGTATTGGCTGTTAGTAAGGGGTTAAGAGGCTGTGAAGGAAGTCAGTGACCACTGCGGACCACCATACACCTGTGGAGACCACCCTACACCTGGGGGGACAAGTCTTGTCATCCGTGATCTACGGAGGGGCTAGAGAGGTGATACAGAGAACACCAGCAGAACTCCCAAAAGTGCCGATCTTCGGATCTGTCTCTGCATCTATTGGTTGTGTCTGTACTGAATGGATTTGTACATAGTTCTCTATCGCTACTATACAAAATCCTGTTTGTACAAAACAGACACAACTAATCAATCCTGCAGATGCCTGTAAATCAACAGCGCCCACCCTGTCCCAAACAAGCGGTATCTCCAGCACTGGCATTTGGGTATCTCATCAAATATAACCATATAACATATACACCATATACACTCCTGCTTCTAGAGGATACCCTTAAATATACATTCTAACTTGACTGCACCAAAGAGAAATACAGACCCCCCCCCCCCCCCACACACACACACACACACACACACACACACACACACACACACACACACACACACACACACTTGTCTTAGGTAAAAGATTGGAGTCAGGAAAGGGTTACTGGAGTCGATATGGTTAAAGCTCTACTTGACAGAATGGTCTAGATATTCCATCCCCAAAGGAGCCCTGAACTGGCCCGATGCCTGAGAAATACCTCCTCAGCACCTTCTGCTTTTTCCCCAAGATATTGCTTTGTTTTCAATTGTGAGCCATTGATTTCTCCCCGTCCTTCAAGCTCCTCCTGGCTCTGCGCCGACTTCATACTGTCTAGTTGCAACAAGCAAAGATCTCAATTATTATTTCAATTATTACCCAATCAAAAGTGCTTGAGCCGAGACCAATTCATTCTAAGCTGCCCCTTGGAATGGAAATAAATGCACCGACACCTGCCTGTAGCAAAGTACTGGGCTGGAAGCAGAAGAAGGGTAACGGCAAACCTGCATGGTCCTAAAGACCTGCTCTTAACAGACCGGACAGAATTATACTGTTACCTGTTCACATTCCTCTCCATAGGGGGCAGTATTATAGTAGTTATATTCTTGTACATAGGGGGCAGTATTATAGTAATTATATTCTTGTACATAGGGGGCAGTATTATAGTGGTTATATTCTTGTACATAGGGGGCAGTATTATAGTAGTTATATTCTTGTACATAGGGGGCAGTATTATAGTAGTTATATTATTGTACATAGGGGGCAGTATTATAGTAGTTATATTATTGTACATAGGGGGCAGTATTATAGTAGTTATATTCTTGTACATAAGGGGCAGTATTATAGCAATTATATTCTTGTACATAGGGGGCAGTATTATAGTGGTTATATTCTTGTACATAGGGGGCAGTATTATAGTAATTATATTCTTATACATAGGGAGCAGTATTATAGTAGTTCTATTCTTCTCCACAGGGAGCAGTATTATAGTAGTTATATTCTTGTACATAGAGGGCAGTATTATAGTAGTTCTATTCTTGGACACAGGGAGCAGTATTATAGTAGTTATATTCTTGTACATGGGGACAGTATTATAGCAGTTCTATTCTTCTCCATAGGGAGTAGTATTATAGTAGTTCTATTCTTGTACATAGGGGACAGGATTATAGCAGTTCTATTCTTATACATAGGGAGCAGTATTATAGTAGTTCTATTCTTCTCCACACAGAGCAGTATTATAGTAGTTATATTCTTGTACATAGGGAGCAGTATTATAGTAATTCTATTCTTATACATAGGGAGCAGTATTATAGTAGTTATATTCTTGTACATAGGGGGCAGTATTATAGCAATTATATTCTTGTACATAGGGGGCAGTATTATAGTAGTTATATTCCTGTACATAGGGAGCAGTATTATAGTAATTCTATTCTTATACATAGGGAGCAGTATTATAGTAGTTATATTCTTGTACATAGGGGGCAGTATTATAGCAATTATATTCTTGTAAATAGGGGGCAGTATTATAGTGGTTATATTCTTGTACATAGGGGGCAGTATTATAGTAGTTATATTCTTGTACATAAGGGGCAGTACTATAGCAATTATATTCTTGTAAATAGGGGGCAGTATTATAGTGGTTATATTCTTGTACATAGGGGGCAGTATTATAGTAGTTATATTCTTATACATAGGAAGCAGTATTATAGTAGTTCTATTCTTCTCCACAGGGAGCAGTATTATAGTAGTTATATTCTTGTACATAGAGGGCAGTATTATAGTAGTTCTATTCTTGTACATAGGGAGCAGTATTATAGTAGTTCTATTCTTGTACATAGGGAGCAGTATTATAGTAGATATATTCTTGTACATGGGAGAAGTATTATAGTAGTTATATTCTTGTACATGGGGACAGTATTATAGCAGTTCTATTCTTCTCCATAGGGAGCAGTATTATAGTAGTTCTATTCTTCTCCATAGGGAGCAGTATTATAGTAGTTCTATTCTTCTCCATAGGGAGCAGTATTATAGTAGTTCTATTCTTGTACATAGGGGACAGGATTATAGCAGTTCTATTCTTGTACATAGGGGACAGGATTATAGCAGTTCTATTCTTGTACATAGGGGACAGGATTATAGCAGTTCTATTCTTATACATAGGGAGCAGTATTATAGTAGTTCTATTCTTCTCCACAGGGAGCAGTATTATAGTAGTTATATTCTTGTACATAGGGAGCAGTATTATAGTAATTCTATTCTTATACATAGGGAGCAGTATTATAGTAGTTATATTCTTGTACATAGGGGGCAGTATTATAGTAGTTATATTCTTGTACATTGGGGGCAGTATTATAGTAGTTATATTCTTATACATAGGGAGCAGTATTATAGTAGTTCTATTCTTCTCCACAGGGAGCAGTATTATAGTAGTTCTATTCTTGTACATAGAGGGCAGTATTATAGTAGTTCTATTCTTGTACATAGGGGACAGGATTATAGCAGTTCTATTCTTATACATAGGGAGCAGTATTATAGTAGTTATATTCTTGTACATTGGGGGCAGTATTATAGTAGTTATATTCTTGTACATAGGGGGCAGTATTATAGTGGTTATATTCTTGTACATAGAGGGCAGTATTATAGTAGTTATATTCTTGTACGTAGGGGGCAGTATTATAGTGGTTATAGTCTTGTACATAGAGGGCAGTATTATAGTAGCTATATTCTTGTACATAGGGAGCAGTATTATAGTAGTTATATTCTTGTACATAGGAGGCAGTATTATAGTAGTTATATTCTTGTACATAGGGGGCAGTATTATAGTAGTTATATTCTTGTACATAGGGGCAGTATTGGGGCTCTTTTTTAACACTGCCTTAGCGCTTCATTTTTTTAATGCAGATATCAAAAAGACTTTCTAATGTTAAAAACGCATTGCAAGTTTGTGCTTTGCTGCTTTTTTGCGATGCATTTGTGGGTAGGAGCCCTTAAGCCGCCTGCAGACGGGCGGACATACCGCGGCGGGAGTTTCCGCGGAATTTCCGCCCCTGGAAGTTGCCATAGGATTGCGTTAAGAATCTGCAATTCTCACAGCCGGATCCAACCCGGCCGTCTGCAGGCGGCCTTATAGTAGTTATATTCTTGGGGGAGAAGGCATTGTACAATGACATGATATGGAAGGTTTTTGCTGTGGAATATGGAGACGGATGACCACTCCAGATTCCGCAATGTAAGTCCGGCGCGGGCGTCTGCCTCCATATTCTGCAGCAAATTTTGTGTATAGCATGCCATTGAAAAAAGCTTTTTCCTCCACATGAGTGGAAACTAATTGCGACTTTCCGCTCGTGGAAGAAAGATCACAGCATGTTCTATTTTAGCATGGAGTCTGCGTGGACGGCTTCCATTGAAGTCAATGGAAGCCATACAATCCGTGGCCCTCTGGGAAATGCAGAGGTTTAAAAAAAAAACCCACAAAACTGTACTGCGCATTGTTATAGCTCGCCACGCAAGCCATCTGCGGTACAGAAAAAGATACAGATGGTACGCACAGATACTGGCTGGGCTCTGGGTCGGATTCCGCTGCGGGCTCCCATATGCGAAATCTGACTTTTTACCGAGCACAACTTTTTGTCCAGCATTTAATGCAAGATTTGCGCCACAGGCTGTAGAAAAAGCCTCTGATGTAGATGTGAATAGGGGACAGTACGCTAGGGCGCATTTACACGGAGCAATAATCGCTTAAAAGAAACAAAAAAACCCGCTAAAACGTGATAGTTCTAGCAATAATCGTTGCGTCTACATTCGCGCCCATCGTACACTTTCGCGCACTGCTAGCTGATCGTTAAATTCAGTCCAACCTAAAAATCATTGTTCGGCCTTATCAGTTCTCCATGGATAGTGCTGATAGCATTGTTTCCCATGAGGGACCAAACGCACTGAAAGCAGATAAGAGCCCTCGGACTATTAACTGCTTTCAACTAAGGCTTAATTTGCACACTTCATTGCTCTTAAGTAGCCGAGTAGCTACTTAATAGTTTATGCAAAATGATGGCTTAAAGCTGTCACTCAAACTGTCGTTTTAGAAATCTTTGAGCCATCATCGGGCTGTGTAAATGGGCCTATAACTTAGATTATGAGTTGAAGCCAGAAGTTTGCTAAACATTTGACAATCGCCCCTCCTCCACTCCCTTGGTATTCAACAAAGTAATCCATGCAAGTTATCTGGACATATCTGATTATATTTCAATCCTCAGAGACCTTTTATCTTATCCTTAAAAAAACATCCTCTTATCTTCAAGAGTCTGTAGAGCTCCTTCTGTTGGGTACTTCCCAGATGGCGATCAATCAATCATCACACCACATTAACCTCCAAAGAGAAGGCCTCTTCACTGAGCTCTCCGTACCATCACCTTTTTGCTTGCGCAGTGATCTGAAATTTATTGCTGTGTGGCTTGAAAGCTTCCAGAGGAAGAGATGAGAAGTAAGGGGTCACTAACTAATTTTGATGTATTTGGGAAAATACTGTTAGACAATCTTACAGGGCTGCTCTAAGAGGCCTTCTAGACCGCTGTGATGCTTTCCCAATGGGTTGTGCCTCCAGTATAGCCATCTGGGCAGAACTACTCATCCTGGTCCTCCTGGTTCATTTACAGAATATTAAAGCTGCAGTGAAGACGAACACACAGAAATAGTAGTAAAACAGTATTGGCACGTTTATAATGTTCATGGCTTGTGGAAGCTGGTGACAACCCTTATGGGCACAGCAAATGAGGTGGCTGTCGAAAATCATTTCAAGAGGTCAAAATAATGCAAAAAGTTCTACTAAACAGCAGACTCTTATTGCAGCGTTTCAGGTCGGAGAACCAAAAAACACTATAAATAAAATCATTATTAAATAGAAAGTAACCAAAAGGACTTTAAAAATATTACTTGAACTTCACGGTTGGCCAGTGACCGGCACGCAACTAAGCCATTTTATTTGTTCGCCGACTTAAGAGGCTCAAGTGCAAAATGAAATCCCTCAAGGAGGAACGCAGCTCGTTTTCAAGATAGAAAGTTTCTTGGCGAGATACATTGTAGATGACAGCCCCTAACTGTTACACGCCACCACGGTCCCTGGTGACCCACCAGCCTACCTTCTCCAACTTAATGAGGCTATTGATTCTCCTCCGCTCTTTGAGACCCTTTCATAGAACAAGACTTCAGATCCACAGCTTTTAATGACCCAATATCAGATCCCTCCCGCGGCTAGACCGCAGAGGAGACGCGTTTAAGGAGCTTCGGTGGCTTTTATGGATTCTAAAAGTTCATCTATTGTTAAAGTTGATCATTAAATAGATTTTGATTTTTGAGTATGTCAAACAGTGGAGATGACGAGTAATAAGTATTAGAAATGCACAAAGGATGAGGTAAATACGTAGGAGAGAATCCATACCTGTACGATTCTGGAGATGTGTGAAGAATAAATCACAAAAACAAGTAGCAGCGAGTTACAATGTACGCCATGATATGAGTTCATACAACATAAGGCTAAGGATGGCCGTACATACGCTATGTTGACGAAAGTATTGGGACCCTCACCGATCTTGTGCTGTCAGGCGAAGGGGATATGCAAAATGTGTGGACAGGACTAAGGCCATTGGTCATAGTGAAGTCCACACTCAATGCCAATGGGTACAAAGACACTCCAGACAATGTCGCATCACCTACCCTGTGGCAATACCTGGGTACAGTTCCAGGTGTCTACCAACATGACCGAGTGCCAAGTCATACGGCACACAGTATGGAAGAGCAGAACGCCTGTAAACCTCATTGGCCCACCCAAAGTCCGGATCTCAATCCTATCGAGCGGGACAAACTAGACCATTGTATCCGTGCCCACACAACATGCCCATCATCCCCCACATCACTGTCTGAAGCTCTCCTTCACACATCTATGGAATCTGATGGACAGCGGCCTAGGAGGTTTACTGCAGTCATTGAGGCCAAATGTGGCCCAATACCGGACTACGAAATATGAATTAAATTGAATTTCATCGGCTTCCATGTTCGGCCTAATACTTTTGTCAACATAGGGTCCCAGCTGATGACATTCTGCTACGGGTGGCTGGAATTGCCACAAGCGTTGTCCGTAATGCAGTGTCTTAACTTGGCATTGCAGCTCTCTTTTTTTGAAATGAGTTGCAAAGAGCTCCGAGAACAATTGTGTCCCTCAACCGCAAAAAAAAAAAAAACATCATTTGGAGTGGCCGATAGATTTCTGTCTGCCAAAAATAGAGTTTGCCATGTCGGAAAATTTTTGACCGACAAAGCTGAAATTGGAAATGTATGCATAATCAGCTGGATCTGGTCAATCATTTCATTCAGACAAGGACTGGTGTAAAAGGAGGAAAACAGTCTATACTCCCCTCCTGTAAGTGTCCCCCCATTCAGCACAGAGCCTGGTCAACATTACCCCGATCCCTGGAGAAGCTGCTAGCAGTCAGTGCCCTTCATTCTGCACAGGATTACCTGCTTCTTCAGGGTTTAGAGTGGTGGTGACTAAAACTCCTGTCTTGGACGGGTGGAAACAACTAACAAGGCTATTATGGAGCTAATTTTTTATTTTACACCATTGCCATGTTTTTTTTATTGCATACCAGAGTGGGTCGGATCATTCTACAAATTATTTGTATGGTGGTGGAATTGTTCATAAAAATCAATCTGTTAAACGTATGGCTTGCTTTACTGTCCAATTGTGCCCGGCAGCACTGAAAGTAATATCCATGGGAGCTTACTAGTGTCCGTACACACCGGAGCCAATGCCATTTTGGGTTGGGACTGCTTACAATCAAACATCTATAACCCACCATTGACATGAGAAAGTAGCAGGTCCTACCAAAATTGGTTACATCTGCCAATATCTACTGCCTACAGTCACCGTAAGCCCGGGATCATTCCTAGAAGACAAGTAACAAAGTTCCCACATCAATACCGTATATAATTCTGAGCCGGTAACGATCCTTCAGTAACCTCTCAATCATGTCACCGGCTTTCCTCCCAGAGCAGAAACCATGAACGGTGCGCAGAAAGTTCTCGCAGCCGAATACTACAACAATATCCTGTAGCAGATGTAACCTCATTGTATCAAACCACAAAAAGCTTCTTCCCTGCGAGTCCCACTTCTCCAAAACACATACATCAAGAGTCGCTTGTGGCCGTCGATCGGTTCAGAGGCGCGTTACAGATACTTATTACTCCACTCATCTGGCCAGAGTAATTAAAAGTTTAATTATCATTTGCCACATGTTGGTCGCAGGGAACGCTCTGGACTTCCGACAGAACGGCCTTCAGACTGCGAACAAAAGATGGCAAACATTTACAGGAAAGCAGCAGCTGAACGAGCCGACGGGTGAAGACCATCGTCATCCTCCGGCCCGGACATTAATCATCTGTTTATACAGTTTAAAGGACTTCAGAGACTGTGTATAGTCCAATCTGCTGGGAACTACTGTCAGAACTACTCAGCCCGACTCATCAAGAGCGAGTCACAGTGCCCTATGGACAAGTATTTTTGCCCCTTGTCCTGGTCACATTTTTCAGAATTCTCTCTACTAAGATCCTATTCAGGACTTGCCAACAGATATGTGGGGCGCATGAATGGGGAGGGGGGGGGGGGGGGGTGATACTGGACGTTTGACACACAGATCTCCTAGGAAATACAGCAAACAAATTACAAACGCACTAGGAGGCATTAAAGGGGTTGTCCCGCGGCAGAAAGTGGGTCTATACACTTCTGTATGGCCATATTAATGCACTTTGTAATGTACATTGTGCATTAATTATGAGCCATGCAGAAGTTATCAAAAGTTTTATACTTACCTGCTCCGTTGCTGGCGTCCTCGTCTCCATGGTGCCGACTAATTTTTGGCCTCCGATGGCCAAATTAGCCGCGCTTGCGCAGTCCGGGTCTTCTGCGGTCTTCAATGGGGCCGCTCGTGCAGAATGCCGGCTCCGTGTAGCTCCGCCCCGTCACGTGCCGATTCCAGCCAATCAGGAGGCTGGAATCGGCAATGGACCGCACAGAAGAGCTGCGGTCCACGGAGGGAGCAGACCCCGGCGGCCATCTTCAGCAGGTGAGTATGAAGACGCCGGACCGCCGGGATTCAGGTAAGCACTCTCCGGTTTGTTTTTTTAACCCCTGCATCGGGGTTGTCTCGCGCCGAACCGGGGGGGGGGGGGGGGGGTTAAAAAAAAAAAAAAAAAAAACGTTTCGGCGCGGGACAACCCCTTTAACCATTCGTGACCACCAATACGCCTTTTTACTGACCACAATAATGGACTCTAAACTTGCACATTTATCTTTTTAAAGCAGTGGCTTGGCTGACTAATGACAGCCAGGCTCCTGCTCTGTCAGGAATGGAGAAACCCGAGATCCTGGTACCAACTGCAGCATGTAAACAGATGAAAGTGGGAGAGGGTCCTTCTGTCTCCCATCAGCACCCCACAGTGCAATCGCAAGGTACCAATGGGTTCCCATGGCAGTTGGAATCTGGACAAAGGCCTCCATGCCTGCCACATAACTCAGCCTATTAGGCCCCGCCTACTGCAGAGTATTAGGTTGCAGTCATAGGCTGCGTAGAATGCACTACATAAGTAATGCAGTGTACTATAGCAATTCAACGATTGACTACATAGAGTGTAAAAAAAATTTAAAAAAAGTAAACTTTAAAGAAAAATAATTCAATTAAAAAAACTACACATTTTCCACACAAAAACACTATTTAAAATATAAAATTCCAAAAAACATTAAAAAAGCAGCACATAGTAGGTATTACCATGTTCGTAACAACCCAAACAATGAAAGCACTAATATTAATTGCACATGGTGAATGCCATAAGAACAATTTTAAAAAGTAACGTCAAAATTCCTATTTTTCTTGTGTTTGCCTCCCAAAAAACGCAATGTAGAAAACAAAAACAAAAAAAAAAATCACTTTTACCCCAAAATAGTACCAAGAAAAACTACAACTTTTCCCCCAAAAAACGAGCCCTCACAGAGGTGCGCTGCCGGAAAAATAAAAATCTTCTGTGTATTAGATTGCGGCAATGCAGAGTCAATTATTTTTCTTTAAAATGTGTTTTTATTGTGCAATAATAGAAAGAAAAAAAAATTGCAGTAATCATGCTGATCCAGATAAGAAAGTTATGTTGCCTTTAGCAAATGGTAAACGCTGTAAAAAACAAATCCCCCCTCAAACAATGGCAGAGTTTCTAGTGGGGGTGGAGGGCTCCATCTCAAGTGTCAATTAAAATATAAAAAAAGTTCTACAACACATTATATGTACCCCAGAATGGGACCATTAAAATATACAACTCGTCCCACAAAAACAAGCCCTCATGAGACTTATGAGACTCGTAAACTATGGCTCACATCTGCGTTCGGGGGTCCCGGTTTCCTGCTCCATAAATACAGAATTTTTACAACTTGAATAAATAATATTCTTACAACAGACATCTATCCGTCCATCTACCCCCCATAACACATATAACACCCAGGTCACAGCCTAATGGACTCGTAATTACCACTGCAAGGTTAAAATGCGGTCCGTTCAGATCACGGGATAGCGGTACATCATCCCTGCAATTCATATCGCCATCGTTATTTGTAACTAGGAGTACTGGTTTGAGAAACACAAAGACGCCCGGGTAACGCTGTAATTCTCGTATTATGTCTCCTCTAGGGTCCATTTTGAGCCTTAAATGGAAGTGCTTGCACAGAAGAAAAAAAATGACTGTAAGACAAAGGCACCTCCATTACAGCGAGAAGTGTAATCACCGGCGCTGGAAACAAAAGCGAAGAACGATGGAGGTGACTGCGTACAGCGAAGGTCTGAGAAGTGGCAAGGAAATGCATCAGCTGAAAAGCTCTCTGTACGTTGCGGCCTTTTACTACTCGCAAGCATTTATCACCAACAATAGAAAAATCTACAGTAAATTTAAGCCCTTGACTGCTTCTGTCAAGTCGGCTAAAGTCTATTCTTATTTTTATACAATTGTGGAAAAGATGGGCGACAACCAATATGCCGGCCATCACATGATTCACGCGGCTTGTCCCCCGCAAACCGCATGCAGAAAAAGCCTCAGGCTCTGTGCTGCATGTTAGTAGAAGTACCGGGAAAGCACATAGAAGGGATGAAATTGGATTTTATTCAAATTTTTTCCATCCGATGTTGGGCCGCCTTTGGCCTCAATGACTGCAGTGACCCTCCTAGGCCGCTTTCCACCAGATTCCATAGATGTGTGGAGGGATTTGCCTCCATTCCTCCAGGAGAGCTTCAGATAGGGAGGTGGGGGATGATGGGCGTACACGGATACAGCAGACTAGTTCATCCCGCTCGATGGGATTGAGATCCGGACTTTGGGTTGGCCAATGAGGTTTGTAGACATTCCTCTACTCTGCGTGCTGTATGACATGGTGCTCTGCGTGCTGTATTGCCACAGGGTAGGTGATGCCACATTGGCCGGAGTGTCTTTTGTACCCATTGGCTTCACTATAACCTAAGGCCTTAGTCCTTCCCAGCAGAAACACCCCCACACCATAACAGAACCTCCTCCAAACTTCACTGTTGGGACGATGCCATCACATAGAAACCGCTCTCCAGACAACCGCCACACCCAAGTGCGGCCATCCGATCAGAAGACGGTGTACTGTGATTCAGCCGTCCACAACACTTGCTTCCACTCACTTACAGTCTGACGCTCCAAGCACCATCGCAGGCGCCGCTGTGCAGTCACTGCTGTGATTTTGTATGCAGCCGCTCGTCCGTGGTAACCCTTCACATGCAGTTCCCTACGGATGGTTCTGGTGATAATGGATGGTCCAATGTCTTGTGAGACCTCCTGACGAGGGCAGACGATGTGCGTGATGCCCTCACAGCTGGTACAAGGCTTCGTTGTCCATGTTCTGTCAGTCTACGATGTCTCCCTGAACGTGGCTGCACCGCACACACCAGATGGCTTCCATCTCCCAATAACATGGCCAACAGTGGGCTCTGGAAGGTCCGAAAGTGCTGCGATGCCCTGGACTGATTGGTTGGTGACATCCCACCACCAGACCCCGTTGTCAGCTCTACACCTGGGGGCATCTGATGCTCCCCTTTATACCTAAGGCTGTATCCGAATGGGCTACAAAATCATCACTACAATGTGTTCCAATGGGTTCTTTGTAGCCCATGCGGATGCAGCTGAATGTTCACACATCACCCGACACCACCGGATTGGTGGGGGGCCAATATTTTTGGCAACATAGTTAGGCTAGCTTTGCTATTTAGGGTTCTGTGAAAGCTGAATCAGAACCTCGAGGCTGTAATGGTCGCAGTATATGAAAATCTTCTAACACTGAAGATTCCTTCCACTAAAGCGGACAAGTGACAATAAAGTAACTTCTGTAAGTGAGGCCAACATTACTGTCAAATACAACCTTGCATAATTAGTTTCAAAGTTGCAGTAAAATGTGCAATAACGCGTTCCTATGTCTGCCAACTTCGACTCTGCCCTTTATGGGTTCCTTGGAGGTAAGAAAATCTACAATTCTCCTACATGAAGTTTCCAGCTTTACATATGGCAGCCGGCGACACAAGCAGTTAATATCGGTAATGACATAATCCATCAAGCATATCTGCTGCCGTTGTGGGAGGGACTGAATTATGAGGACTGCTACTATTTGTCAGGGAGATGTATACTTACTAACAAAGCAGAGCAAGTAGAAGTCTCTGGGGTGGTTGTTCTCCGTTATCCGGGGGATGAGAGGGGCTGTTAGCAGTGCTCACCAATGGGATGATTGGCAGGAGGGGTAAAAACAGCAAAAACACCACTACTCCCACTATTAAAAAAACAAACCTTGCATATTGAATCCAGAGAACCTGCATAAAAACATCCATATCTGTGATTGAGATCAGCGGCTCCTTTTATAAAGTCGCTTCTGCACTACTATAGAGTCTACCCTTAAAGGGTTTGTCCAGGGTTGGAGAAACATGGCTGCTTCCTTCCCAACATAGTGCTAATCGTGTCCATAAGGTTATGTGTGATATTGATCCATTGAAGTGAATAGAAGCCAAGCTGCAATACCAGAATTAACCCATGGACCAGGGTGGCGCTGTGTTTGGAAAAAAGCAGCCATGTTTTTCCAACCCTGAATAACCCCTTTAAACAACATCTATAGGATTACTAGATACACCCCCGGAATGAGATTTATGATGATAATAAGTAGGTGGGAGGTTTAAGGGGTTAACGCAGCTGAATAATCCCCTCTGGCAGCCACATGTGCCTGACAAAGAGGAGGCATTGTATGGCGGCCGAGCCTTGTGGGGTCCAGTAATCTCAGCTGATTATTTACAGCAGGACCTGCGTGTACAGTGCAGATTGGGATGTCTCACGCCTCGGTGCGCCGCGCCGCAGCTGCTCCTCACAATCTCCGCATCAGCTGTTTTTAGCATATGGATTTCTGGGTGGAATCTCGTCTTCAGCCCCTCAGAAGGATAAACTTATGGGACAACAATCCTGGCAGGAAGACATAAATCTGTGACCTCGTCATCTGCAGACAGAGGAATCATTCCATGTTTTCTGCAAATTGGAAAAAGCCTCCAACTATTCAGGAAAACTGTAAAGCTGTGCGAGACACGAACGTGCGCCAAAGATTTCACTAATAATGGGTGGAGCAAGGTGAATGCCAGTGCGTGCCATCCACCATTACCATAGATTAGCCATGTTGGATACTTTTTGGAGACGCTTTACTCTTCTGTGAGACGAGCGGCGCCAGAGCCGTCAGGCAAGCAGAGATTACATGTATGCTTGGCCAAGCTAACAAGGCAGCTCCGCAGGTAACTAATTGAAGAACACCGGGCCTTTAAGGGGAGATGTGGGCCTGAGGACGCTCAGAGGGAGCTTTGGCGGGCGAGGGTACTCTGGGCGTCAGCTAGAGCCCGCACATCTAAGTGAAGGCACCCATCCATCCTCCTCTTACACCGATTTTGGTGCAGAAAATCCACACCAAATTCTCTGTCAGTACAGAGCTCTGTCATATCATCTATTTTACCTAGGACTGTAACAAGGGGGCGCTCTAATAACTATGTATTGATACATCTGGGGTCAGTACAGAGATCTCTCTTATTTGTCTATACCCAGGACTGTGACTGTAACAAGGGGGCGCCCTCTATATCTAGAGGAAAGAAGGCTTCTACACAACACAGAAGGGGGTTCTTTACTGTAAGAGCATAAAGACTATGGATCTCAAAAACAGAAACCCGTAGGGAGATGCAAGCAGAGCATAAACGGCATGTGCAATCTGTAAATTCTTGCTAAAAGCCATGGTGTTCTACTTTTGTTTAATGCTCACCCTCGTTCCTCCATATGGGCTCTTCTAAGATTTGACTCCTGGCGCCTTGGATCTGACAACTGGGCGGTCCCCACTGCTAACTTTCAATAGACAACATCAGACTTGACGGAAAGCAAGCTGTGAAGACTGCCCACTTGACACATTCAGTGTGGCGGGAACTGAATATAAGGAAGACTACAGGGAAACAGGGAAAGTGTGCATCTAAAAAGAGCATTACTGGCATTAGATAGGGCTGCAGCTGTAAAGCTACTCATCCAGCCCTTCTGTCATGAGGACTGGACAGTTCCACTTTGAGGGGGGGACTGACTTTAAAATCTGCCGCGTTTTTTTCCCTCTATATGTGAATAGGATTTGCTTTAATCCCATTCACTAAAATAGGAAACAAGTTTCTGCAATGTGTGAACACACCCTAAAAGGGGTTGGCCGAGGTACAAAACTGGGGCCACTTCTCTCTTTAAACAGTACACAATAGTCCGAGCGTGGTGTCTCTCACCGATCCATTGATTTTGATGTGGTTTAGCTGCAGTACCATATGCAACCAGCAGACATATGTGGCGCTGTTTTTGGAAGAAAGCAGCCATGTTCTTTCTGAACCTGTCCCTTTAAATACATGGAACGCTGGAGCTTTAAAATGACAAAATGTAACAAGAATATAAAAGTTCAATTATAAATTGTTCCTGGGCTTAGCGGCAGCGGAGAGAGACAAGGGCTGCAGACGAATTTCACATTTTAAGCAAATAAATTCATGAGCAGATTAAACGCATCAGAGAATGTAATTTTATAAGCTTAGTGGGGGGAAGACGGCAGCTGAATGAGTTTCTAAAGAAGCCGGTTTGTACTTCAGAGCTGCACTTATATACCGGGGAGGAAGAATCCGTTCCTGAAAATGGCAGGCAGCCGGCAGTCAGCGGGGAGGTGTGCATTGCTTCTACAATTGTTTTAATGTACCAGTTACTCAGTTAAATGGGTTTCACAATATCCATTTAAGAATGAAAACCTGAAGTACAGATGGTGAATGCGTTTTCTCACAGACGAGGAAATCGCTGGGGAGCCCAAGTCCCCATTTTGGAGGGCGTGGAGCGAGCGTGGAGCTGGCAGCGGGGCCCTTGCAGCTTGCCAACAGCAGACAGAAGGGGAAAGGATTGTTTTTAGGTTTTGCGATGATTACTCACAGGCACACTGGCTGTTCTTGGCGGGTGCATGATAAATACAAAGAGAATGCTCCAGAATGACGAGCGAGAACGCAAGAAAAACGGCCATGCCATGGCGCCGCTAAAATATTAACGGCCCAATTTGTAAAAGTTTTATAAGGTGGCAGCGGGGCGATCGGGGTTAAAGAGAAAACTGGGCCTATTTAAAGGAAAATTTGACTGGAAAACCAGCTTTGTTGCCCATCGCAGCCAATCAGTTCACCTTACAAGTAGCTTAGCTCTCATTGGTTGCTGCAGGCAACGAGGCACAGATTGTCAGCTGTTGCACCAAAGGTATATACAGAGCACAGCTATTGCCAAGGTTGATTCAAACTCCAGTCATGTGATGGACACGCAGAGCGTTGGTCTGTGCCATGTACTTCCAAGTGGTCACATGATTTCTGCAACTTTATGAGACTAGTGCCCGATCCTATGCATCTCCAGGACCGCACAGATAGTGTCTGTCCTCATTACCAGATTTACTTCTAGTTTCTAATCATCCTTGGAAATCAACTACTTGTAATGATTTCCTGCTGAGCTGCTGCTTAAAACACAGCAGCCAATCAGGAAAATCAGAGCTGCAGTGTAAATCATGGTGCAGATCCACAAGCACAGTCTGATGAGATACAGCAGAAGCGGGATTTTAGACTAACTTGGGGTCTGGTGGCAGGTTTCACCCCTCCCTAAAGTCTAGTGTGCATAGGTATGTGGGGTGTCAGACGGGAAAGATTGGCATCAGCTGAATGCTTGTTTGGTCGACTGCCATCTAAAATGTATGGGCAGCGTAAAGCCGCCTCCTCACATGGCGGAAACGCTGCAGAACTTCCACTAGTGGAATTGCTGTGGGGATTCCAGAGCATTTACAGTACAAGCCATGTGGAAGGGGTAAAAGACAAAAATCTCCTTCCAATGGTGCAAATATTTTCCGCAACAAATTTGCACATTTCTAAAAAAAAAATTTTAAAAATATAAAATAAAAAAAAAATAAAAAAAATCGCAGTGGATTCCAAATCTGCAGCCTGTCTATGTAAGCTGAGGATTTCACCCCTTGAAATACAAGGGCTGAATTCGGCATCTGCTCCGCTAGTCCCAGCGGAATGCTTACAGAATTGCTACATGTATTCTGTTGCAGAAGGCCCGCAGTGATTCCGGCATGTAAGGCAGCGGCCTAAGGGCTCTCATACACACTGCAATGATTGGGTACAAACATTCATTTACCTCATCGCCAGGCCGTGTAAATACGCCCCAATGAACTGACAACGCTCATTCATTGGTTGATGGTCTCGCTTGTACTGAAGTAAACAGCTGTTGGCAGCAAACCTCCGTGTGTGATTGCAGGATGCGCTTCCAACACTAGTGAAAGTCCATGAACGATTGTCGTCCACCATACAGCCGGCATCTGCCTGTTTGAGAGCCATCTAAACCAGTGCTTCCCAACTCCAGTCCTCAGGGACCCCCAACAGGTCATGGTTTCAGGATTTCCTCACGTGTTCTTACTATAGGATCTCCTGAAAACATGACTGCTGGGGTCCTGAGGACTGAAGTTGGGAAACCCTGATCTAAACAAGCATCAATCTCAGTGATCAGAGCTCGACAAATAGCAGTAAGCGGCCCGCGGAAAAGGGCCCAAAGGGCTTGTTCACACAAGCAGATTCGCGCAGCGTATTACACACAAAATACTTAGTGAATAGAGACCATTGGTTTCGTTCACATCTACAGATTCTTTCCTTTGGTATTCAGTCGCGGGGGGGGGGGGGGGGGGGGGGGGGGGAGCCCAATGTTTGGTGCATTATAACACAACTGCCCATTGAAGGGAATGGGCCAGCGGAGATCAAGAGGCCGTTCTGCGCCTCTTTCTGCGTGAATACAAATGCGCAAAAAAAAAACCTGTAGAAGGACAGAAATACACAGACAATTGCGATTTTTGGTTGTGTAAGTTAGCAGAGTATTTACGGAACCGAACTCCACAGACGCCTGTGTGAACGAGCCCCAAGACTCAACAAAGCAGCCAAGCGGGAGTCACTACGGCAGATGAAGCAGAGCTAAAACAAGCAAAAGAGGAATCAGTCGATCACTTAAAAATAGGGCTTGAAGTGCGAATATTGAGAACGGTAAAAATGCGAGTTACTATGACATTAATATTTAACTATGCGGGGTACAAAATGACACAATCACAAAAACAACTGCTGCAAGTTTAGTAGCAACATTGTGCCCCAAATGGAAATACATCAATCTGGTTATTTGTATAGCGCCAACTAATTCCACAGCGATTTTGGGTAATTTTTATTTATTACTCCCCAGCAAGCTGGGTACTCATTTTACCGACCTCAGAAGGATGGAAGGCTGAGTCAACCTTGAGCCAGCTACCTGAACCACGCAGGGATTGAACTTACAACCTTCAGGTCATGAGTGAGAGCTTAGGACTGCATACTGCTGCCTTAACACTCTGTGCTACTCAAGGAAATATTGTAGTTGTGCAATCTTACCACATCTGCACAGCCGTAATTCGCAATAAAGCCCCAGCCGTAGGCAAATTTTGACGTAAAGCTTACATAGCAGCAGAATCGGCTCAGTAAAAGCATGGCGGTCCTCTCGGTTCATCCGCACCTACACTGCAGTCACAACTAGCCCATGTTCCGCTAGTAATGTCACTGGCGTCAATCTATTCGGCTTTCTATATTTTGGAAGCGTCCTTCCTTCGCCGGATGCATGTCTTTCACGCCCCCCTCCCACCTTCTGTCTGTCCAGCGCTTTTCAGTCTCCATCAGTCGCTGCGCTACAGACAATATTTGCCCTGTAGTTGGTAGCCCAAAGACTGTGCCATCAGGCCGCAGATAAAGAGCGCAGCTTTTTAAATTAATTGACTGCGATTCTCGTTCGCAGCAACATGTTTAGCTCAAGTTTGGCCGCCTTCCCATTTGGCTGAACGCGGGTCCCTGGACACTTTTTAAAACCTCGAAAACTTCATAACAAATTTAACAGCGAAATATTTCCAAATGTTGCTCTCTCGCTGCCAAAATCACAACTTTACTCGGTTTCCCTTTTCTTGTTAGCGCATTCAATTATTTTAATTTTTCAGATGAACAGCGGGCTAGTTTTTCGCCTCTTAGGCCCAACAGGTGCCATGGAAACCGCTCCGCCAGGCTGCTCCCAGACTGGCCCAAAGGTTTCAAGCAAGACTTTGAAGAAGTCTGATGTGTTACCTCCTTCGTTTTAATTACCTGGAGGATGCCGAGGCCGAAAGTTATCAAACCGTAATTACGCCGAGACGCTTCAAAATAACGAGATCACACTCTTCAAAAATAGGCTGCAGACCATCGAAAACTCCCGGGTAAAAGTTTAATTGACTGAAAACTTCACGAACTGCAGGAAAAAATAAGTGTCATCGTTGTCACACTTACACAATGCAGATATAATGGGCCGTTTACACGGGACGGTTATCGCTCAAAATTCGTTCAAACGTATAAACTTTAGCGATAATCATTCAGTGTGAATGTAAAAGAGCCGTTTACTATTAGGTCACTATTCGTTACCGCTGACTTTTACTCAGCAGAAAAGCTATCGCAAGATCGTCGTTGTGTGTAAACGCTCCCTATAGAAGGTAACCTAGTGTGTAAGGCCAAATTATATTATTATATATATATATATATATATATATATATATATATATATATATTCCATCCAGTTCAGCCTATACCCACCAATGTTTATCCAGAGGAAGCAGAAAAATACTCCAATGAGGAAAAAGCCAATTTTCTCCCATTTAAGGGGAAAAAAATCCTTCCTGGCTCTAATCTGGCAATCGGAATAATCCTCGGAATTACCAACCCTTCCGAAGTGATCAGTGATATAACCTGTAATATCGTTGATGGAATCCTATGGGAACCGGACAAATTGTGGAGGAATGGGGACACAGAAGCCTCTGGCAATGCAGCATGCAGCCTGGTGAAGTCCAGTACCAATAGGGTTTCCTCTGAGTGCGGTCTAAGTTCTCAATAACTCAAAATAACAAAGCGAAAGCAAAGCGCCTTTCAATGTCAGAGAGAAGCAAACTGAAGGGCTTCCATCTGCCTTCAGTACTGAACTGATCCATTTTATCAGAACACTGCAAAGCAAAACAATAGGTGAGCTGAGAGGGATGGAAAAGAGGGGAGAGAAGAGCAGCCCTGGAAAGAGGAGGTGGAGGGAGACGTCCAGCCACCACCCACCAGCCAGGAGTGTTCATTGTGTGCCTGGCACTGCCTGGCAGACCCCCCAGTGTGAAACTTATGTAGTGCTCAAATGGTACTGGTGTATCTTGACTCCACCAGCAAGTAGTGCAGGAGAGAACACTGACAGCCTGGTGACGCCCCCTGTACCTCATTGGCTGATGACATGGCTCCCCTTCAGGTCTTAGAAGGCGAGTATCATCCTCCCGTCCGTGCGCAATGACATTCATATCCAATAATCAGCTACTCTACCCCAAAAAAGGTATTTGCACGCAAGCATCAGTTCTGCCTCAGTTTCTAATCAGTCCACATTCAGTTGAAAACAGAACAGTTTTTAAAAGGACTCCAAACGCAGGTGTGAAACCACCCTAAGACCGGGTTGACACAGAGCGGAATTGCCACAGAATTTCCATGTGGGCTCTCTGCCTGCAATTTTTATCCCAGGATAAAGCGGCAAAGTGACGAGATTTGCATAATAGTAGTTATATTCTTGTACATGGGGGGCAGTATTATAGTAGTTATATTCTTGTACATAGGAGGCAGTATTATAGTAGTTATATTCTTGTACATAGGGGGCAGTATTATAGTAGTTATATTCTTGTACATAGGGGGCAGTATTATAGTAGTTATATTCTTGTACATAGGGGGCAGTATTATAGTAGTTATATTCTTGTACATAGGAGGTAGTATTATAGTAGTTATATTCTTGTACATAGGAGGTAGTATTATAGTAGTTATATTCTTGTACATAGGGAGCAGTATTATAGTAGTTATATTCTTATACATAGGGAGCAGTATTATAGTAGTTATATTCTTGTACATAGGGGCAGTATTATAGCTGTTACATTCTTGTACATAGGTGCAGTATTATAGCTGTTACATTCTTGTATATAGGAGCAGTATTATAGTAGTTATATTCTTGTACATAGGGGGCAGTATTACAGCAGTTATATTCTTGTACATAGGGGGTAGTATTATAGTAGTTATATTCTTGTACATAGGGGGCAGTATTATAGTAGTCATATTCTTGTACATAGGGGGCAGTATTATAGTAGTCATATTCTTGTACATAGGGGGCAGTATTATAGTAGTTATATTCTTGTACATAGGGGGCAGTATTATAGTAGAGGGCAGTATTATAGTAGTTATAGTCTTGTACATAGGGGGAAGTATTATAGTAGTTATAGTCTTGTACATAGGGGACAGTATTATAGTAGTTATATTCTTGTACATAGGGAGCAGTATTATAGTAGTTATGTTCTTGTACATAGGGGGCAGTATTATAGTAGTTATATTCTTGTACATAGGGGACAGTATTATAGTAGTTATAGTCTTGTACACAGGGGGCAGTATTATAGTAGTCATATTCTTGTACATAGGAGGCAGTATTATAGTAGTTATAGTCTTGTACACAGGGGGCAGTATTATAGTAGTCATATTCTTGTACATAGGGGATAGTATTATAGTAGTTATATCCTACATAGTGGCAGTATTATAGTAGTTATATCCTACATAGTGGCAGTATTATAGTAGTTATATCCTACATAGTGGCAGTATTATAGTAGTTATATTCTTGTACATAGGAGGCAGTATTATAGTAGTTATATTCCTGTACATAGGAGCAGTATTATAGTAGTTATATTCCTGTACATAGGAGCAGTATTATAGTAGTTCTATACACAGGAGGCAGTATTATAGTATATTCTTGTACAAAGGAGGAATATTATAGTACGGTAGCTATGCCCTCATATATGAGGTGTCATTATAATAGACTCATTTTCCACCCTCTCCTATGTCACTTAGGAATGTTAACATGAATCATGACTGGAATCCTTAGACAAATAGGGTTACAGCATCCAAGAAAAACACCTTATGATCAACAAGGGGATTTTATGGGATTACTAGTTGCTGCTACAATGCGCCTTTTGTCACTATGGTAGTATTCAGGACAAAGTAACCTTGGGTATTTCAGATCTGACCACCAATCCCTTGAAACTTAAGTGAGGCGATTAGATCTTGGAACAATGTAGCAATTGACATTTTTTGTTTGGCCGACAAACAGAGTGTGATCCCCTCTTCCAATCACCAGCACAAGAATCGCGAAGGGCTTTAAGTACAAATTGGATCAAAACTTTCGCCATTTAGCCATTACACAGTCAGGATTACTAAACCCACAGCTCATTTAGAATCTAAACATAAGAGGCATGTAATAAGCGTGCTTCACGTATAACCCTGTTATTTGGCGAGGTCCCCTATGGGGCACACAGCTGCGCCATCACAATGAGCACAATCACACAGACACGTACACACGGGGAGATTGCTGGCTGTAATCAACATGGCTGGAGACTAGATACAAATTACCCGAAGACAAAAGGGGAGCATGCGGCTCGCTTAACGCCTGCAGCCAAAGCCGGCACAAAAGAACTAAATTGCGTAACAGTAAAAGGTTTCTTAACATGCAAAAATTATTGGAATAGAGAGAAATGAGACCCCGGACTCTACAAGATGGTGTTTAGTAGACGACGCCTCTGGATATGGTAAGGAGGGGCAGACAACCACTCGGCACTCAAGCCTGTTCTATGTTGTTCAGATCTACACAAAAAGGTCAGACAGATTTGCTGCCGAAGAATGGCAGAGACTGGAAATGAGCAATTGCGCGATGTAACCATGTGGAACGCAATCTGCATGCGGGAGGGAGCCTACAAGGAGCAATTATTGCCAGCGCTTGCTTGTCCAGGGAAGGAGATAATTGCAGTGTGTATGACCCGACATCACAGTCAGGATGACCTCCTTCTTCCTCTTACATCTTCTTGGGAAAGAGAAGACCAGGTCCTCACATCCTACTCATACTGCGAAAAGTACAGTGCTCAAGAGCAAAGCGGGGACAAGCCAAGCGTGCCATGACGGGGAGGATCACCTTCCCATTTAAAACAGCATGAAGACACATTAGAAGATGCAAAATAACCCAAACAGCTTTGTTTCCCTTTAATGCTGCAACAGCTCATGTGTAAAACGCGTGAAGAGAGATGGACAAGATAAAAGGTGGAGGCGCATAAAAAATACATAAAACACACTGTCATAAATTTCATTGGGCTGATATATACAAACCAACCAAAGCTTCAAAGTTGTACAGAAATAGGGGCAGTTTTGCTGCCTGGAAGCAGGTACACTATTGTGACAGAAGTATTGGGACGAACATAGAAGGGATGAAATTGGATTGAATTCATATTTTTCCCATCCGGTGTTGGGCCGTCTTTGGCCTGAATGACTGCAGTGACCCTCCTAGGCCATTTACACCAGATTCCCACAATGTGTGGAGAGATTTGTCTCCATTCCTCCAGGAGAGCTTCAGATAGTAATGTGGGGTACGTTGGGTGTGCACGGTTACGGCGGTTTAGTTCACCCTGCCTGAAGGGATTGAGATCCGGACTTTGGGCTGGCCAATGAAGCTTGCAGACGTTCCTCTACACTGCGTGCCGTATGACATGGTGCTCGGTCATGTTGGAAGACACGGAGCTCTACCCAAGTATTGCCACGGGGTAGGTGATGCCACATTGTCTGGAGTGTCTCTGTACCCATTGGCGTTGAGGATGGACTTCACTATAACCAATGGCCCTAGTCCTTCCCAGCAGAAACACCTCCAAACTTCACAGTTGGGATGATGCAGTCGTGTAAAAACCCGCTCTCCAGACAACCGCCACACCCAAGTGCAGCCATCCGATCGGAAGATGGTGTACTGTGATTCAGCCGTCCACAACACTTGCTTCCATTCACTTACAGTCCGACACTCCAAGCACCATCGCAGGCGCCGCTGTGCAGTCACTGCTGTGATGTTGTGTGCAGCCGCTCGTCCATGGTAACCCTTCACATGCAGGCCCCTATGGATGGTTCTGGCGTTAATGGATGTCCCAATATCCAGTAAGGCCTCCTGATGAGAGCAGGCGACGTGTGTGATGCCCTCACAGCTGGTACTAGGCTTTGTTGTCCATGTTTTGTCAGTCTACGATGTCTCCCTGAACGTGGCTGCACCGCACACACCAGATGGCTTCCATCTCCCAGTAACATGGCCAACAGGGGACTCGTCCTGATATGGTCGGCCCCACTGTCTTCATCTGGGGCCTAGCTATCTCTGATTAGGAACCTGGAGAAGTGCACAAAACACAGGCAGGACACGACACTGTTCACACACACTGAACACAGAAGAGGACTGCACATAAAGCACATGTCTGGCCACCAGCACAGACATACCACACACATGACTGTTCACACCAACATACCAGATTGGGCATACAACATAACAGGAACCCCTCCCAGAGCTCACATGCATATAGATGCTCAACCATAGGTAGTCCAAGTGTACTCACTTCATGGAGAATAGAGAGTCAGCCATCATGCTGACTTAGGGAACAGCGTCAGGCATCACCCATCTGACACACACATAGGACAGAAGACATCTGGAGGCCACACCTGTCAGAGGGAAGGGAAGAGGGGGTCTGCATATGATGCAGACAAGGACTACAGGTGTCCAGACTGTCTTCAGGGCAGGAGAGGGACACTACAGACAAGCATGCACACACCAGCTCTGAGTGGGATTAACACAGAAATACAATGAAGCACTAACATGACCAGCATCAACTAAGACAAGCTGGTATTTATCTGCAGCAGACCAGGGGGTTGGCTAGCAGAGATACCACACTCAGCCAGCTCAATTAACCCCTAGCTGTGAAGCTGTGCTCATGGAAATCTGTAGAACCACAGGTCTCAGATGCACAACCTTAGCAGTGATACTCTCCTTTAAGGCTTTTACCCACTAACGTTTTTTAACGCTGCGATATTGCTGCGTTTTTTTTGAATAGGACTTTCTAATGTTAAAATCGCAAGTTTGTACTTTTGTGATTTTTGTGCGATGTGATTTTAACATTAGAAAGTCCCATTGAAAAAAACGCAGCGATATCGCAACGTTAAAAAAAATAACGCTAGTGGATAGAAGCCCTTATACCTAATGCTAACACATCACCTGACAGTACCGGATTGGTGGGAAGGGCAATACTTCTGTCAACATAGTATACAGCTGTATACACAGCAAAAATCACTGTTCCCAAGTAACCTTATTTTGGCACCTGGTAGCAGGTATAGCTCTGTATATAGCATAAAATCACCGTTACCAAGTATCCAGATAGCTTAATTTGTGTTCTTGAGACATCGGTGGAGAGATCAGAGGTCGCACCGAGTACAGCAGCAGCAGCGGCGTTACCACCATGTCAAGACTACAAACCGAGTTAAATGCTTGTCGAGTGGGCAGAGGTCCACCAACATGGGGATCATGGTTACAACTGGGGACAGTAAGAGAGTCATTATTACGGAGCACGTATTATGGCCACATGACACACGGTGAATGGAGTCAATGAAAACAGACAGACTTCCATTGATCCATTCACATTAGTGTGTAAACACTGCGTGTGGGTGCGTGCCTCGCAGCATGGACCTTATACTGTTGTATGGGCAGCGTATAAAACGCTGTCCATACGCAACACATTGGATATATGCGTCGATTCAGATCTAACCCCGCTATGAAACAGAGTGGGGACTTAGACATTTTTTTAAAAATGAATAGCTTGTCACACTGCGTATATGTCAGTGCGTGAGATACGGGGTCATGTGCACTGCACTCGCTGCCATACAAGGTCTCAGCCGGCTTACAAGGAGCGGTAAAATGCTGCAAGACCTCCGCAGCGTTTTACGGATACGGTCGTGTGAATGAGCCCCTACTTTCAGGCTTTGCCTATAGATTATCTCCAGGGTCATCGGGTCCAACCCCCTTTGGGGACATATCCCCAGCCCAACCCTTCCAGGACTGCACTCCTATATCAGGTCAGGACAAATCCTGCAAATCAGGTAGAAAATCCGCCGACACAAGAATCGCTTATGAAGATTATCAATCCTCGCTAAAAGGGAAAAGAAATGTAAGGGCACTCATTTTTTTGTAAATCTAGTAGGCCATCAAAGTCGTCATTACCCAGCAGATGACTGCGGCCCCAGCCTATGAAGCCTTTCTTAGGGGTGTGAATACATATACAATGCCCTAATTGCAGCGCATCTGTCACAAACGACTCACCGGCTCTTTAATCGTGTTGCGGAGACAGTTTGATGCCTGCAAGAGCTGCATGTGCTGACACCGCTATTAACAGCGCCGAGACGGGAAAGTGAAGGTTTTAAGAATGAAATACAATGGTGGATGTAGGCACAGCTGATGAAGCTCTGCCGCACGAGGCACCGCCGGGCTCACGCCTCACAGACAGGTGCCGAGCTCCCAGCCACAAAGATGATAAATGGGAGATGGCTCTGAACACAAGAGCCTGGAGAAAGGTGCTGCCTCCTAGATATATGGCTGCAGCCGGGAGACGGAATACACTCAGCCGCTCAGCCTGCTTATTAATTGTCTGCGAACAATACAGGAGGTGTTTAATTATTCAACCTATTGTCGGTACAAGGAAAGGGTTCTTGTAGAACTCAATGTCACCTTAGTTTTTGAGGCAAGTGCTTTAGTGAGAACTGTCTGGGCCCAAAGGCAATGGGGTCTTACTCCTTGGAGTAGGAACGAGTGGCGGCCGAGTATGAGCACTTCTATTCCATCACTTCAATGGGGCTACTAGAAATAGTTGAAAGCTCGCACTCTTATCTACAGCAGTCCCACAGAAAGGCATGGAGCAGCATCGCGCACGCTCAGCTGCCGGGCCGCACACGCTCAGCTGCCGGGCCGCTCACGCTCAGCTGCCGGGCCGCACACGCTCAGCTGCCAGGCCGCACACGCTCAGCTGCCAGGCCGCACACGCTCAGCTGCCGGGCCGCACACGCTCAGCTGCCAGGTCGCACAAGGAGTGCAGCAGGAAGAACGGGACATAGGGACCTTCATTCTGGGAATTGGGAGACCTCAATCGATTAGACTTATCACCTATCTGATAAAAATGAATTTTGGCAATACCCCTTTTTAAAGGGGTAGTCTGGGCTCTTCTCAAGTGATGAGCCCCATAAAAGATGTAATGGGACTTAAAAGGTCAGGGAACAGGAAGTAATGTTTAATACTCACCAGGCACCACATTCACATATGCACAGCCCGCTGTGCGCATGCTCTTCCCTTCATCTCTGTGGGAGAATGCATGCACAGACCACGCTGAAAAGAGTCACCGTGTGTATGGCCACTCCGCAGGGACACAACGCAGAAATGGGTCGCCAGGCGAGTATGCAACACTACTCTCTAATACAGTTTATGGGGCTCAAAAGGTCATGACAGGCTCACTTTAACCCCCCCACCCCCCCCATCCTCACTTTTGGTTTTTCCTCCCCCCCTTTCAAAAAATTCATACCTCTTATTTATCCATCGCCGTAGCTGTATGAGGGCTTGTTTTTTGTGGGATGAGTTGTATTTTTCAACTGTGCTTTTTAATGAATCACATAATAAACAGAAAAAAGTTTAAAAATTCCTAAGTGGAGTGAAATGTAAAAAAATAAATAAAAACACGCCATCATGGGGGGTGGGGGTCTTGCTTTTACAGCATACACACTGCAGCAACAACGACGCGATAGCTTTATTCTGTGGGGCAGTACATTACTACAATACCAAATTTAGATGTAAAGTTTATTTTTTTTTTTGCTTTTTTAAAAATTAAAATATCTTTTGGAAAATATTACTTTCCTGGCACAATCTAACCGCCATAACCTTATCTGTCCGTCGTCACAGTTATGTGAGGTCTCGTTTTTTGCGGGACGTCCTGTAGATTCTATTGGTATCATTTTTTCTTGGAGAAGGAATGACGAAAAAAAAGTGCAGTTCCGGTGCGGTGGTGTTTGTCTTCCGACTCCGGTAGCCATGTGGGATAAATAGTGTGATACTTTGATAGATCGGACTTCATAGTCACCCCGCAGGCAGACGCGCTGTCCCCCCCTCATTCCCATATATTTAGATCCCTCATTAGCGCGCTGGAATCTGGAAGCACAATATCAATACGCTCTATGACAGCTGACAAATGGGAATTTAACTCAATCAATCCAATCTTTAACCTTGTCATCGCCAAAAGCGTACTGGCAGCCGCAACTATTCCACCGCTGAGAACGTTCCTGTCTATACCCATATTTAAAAAGGGAACTTCCCCACCTGGTGGAGACCGTAAACCTGGTTATGATCCCCCCCGCTGACCCCATTTTACACAAATGTAAACAGTTTTTTTTTTTTTTTGTTGACTGCAAATTATAATTGCGCCCGATGCCAAGTGTGCGAGTGCCAGCGCTCCATACTGGGTCTGCCTGGCATATCTCTTTTCCCCTAATTAAGCCCTCGAGTGCATTGGCAGATGAGGCCGCAGGATAGAGGGAGGAAATCTCAGTTTGTTTTCCAAGATCGCGTCTTTCTAAATCTCTTCCTAGGAAGAAACTACAAATCCAGGGACGGACGCCCGCGTCTATGTTGGTTTAACTTATTAGCGCCATAAACTGCCTATTACAGGGATTCGGCACGGATAGGTATGTGGGTGCACCATAACCTATGGAACCATAATGCCCGGTTGAGATTTATATTACACACAGCTGTAGTAGGAGATACTCCATATCTCTGCCTCACCGAATTCAGAAGAAAGCAGCCATGTTTTTCAAGTCCTATACAAGAGGGCCTGCCATGTCCTCCTATCAGCCGTGGCCCACTAATTATCACAGACTTCTCCACAATGCACAAATGCAATGACCTGGCAAATAACTAATTAGTGGGGGGGTCGCCAAATGATGTACCCCCACCAATCTACTACTGGTGTTCTATGCTGAGGATAAGCCACCCATAGTTTATAACTGAAAAACCCCTCTAAAACTCTGCTCTTGGGAGTCCAGTGGGCGGTCCTA